>NC_132878.1:6253109-6323109 GCF_030463535.1 Salminus brasiliensis | reverse complement strand
CCTTTCTAGTGCTTCCACTCGCTGGCCAATTTATTAGAAACATTTACCTTGTGCTTCCACCGCTGACCACTTTATTAGAAACACCTACACTGTGCTTCCACTCCCTGGCCACTTTATTAGAAACACCTTTCTAGTGCTTCCACTAACTGGCCACTTTATTAGAAACACCTACACTGTGCTTTTACTTATTGGCCACTTTATTAGAAACCCCTACATTGTGCTTTCACTCTCTGGCCACTTTATTAGAAACACCTTTATAGTGCTTCCACTAACTGTCCACTTTATTAGAAACACCTTTCTAGTGCTTCCACTCGCTGGCCACTTTATTAGAAACATTTACCTTGTGCCTCCACCGCTGGCCACTTTATTAGAAACACCTACACTGTGCTTTCACTTACTGGCGACTTTATTAGAAACCTTGTGTTTCCACTTGCTGGCCACTTTATTAGAAACACCTATTGTAACCCCGATATTGGACCATTCTCAGCACAGCGGTAAAACAGACCTATAGGACTCTAGACCATCGTAACACCGCCAACGTGGAGCTATAAAGGAGGGGTTTCTAATAAAGTGGCCAGTTTGTGTATCAGATTCCTGTGTGCTTTTAATCCAGGCTGCTCAGTTTACTCTAGAGTCTTTCCTGTTGGCTTCCTGCACCCGAGCTTCAGCCTGTGGATCGTGATCTTCTGCCGGTGCCCCTCAGGAGATGTTTGTCCTGTAAACAGTCTATATATCAGCACGCAGGATTATTTCCTACTCGTGAGAGTAGCCGTGTTTTTATCACCGCTGCGGTCTGGAGGGACAAGTCGTCACAGAGCGTCACAGTTCATTAGACGTGACTGCAGCATACGTGCCGTTATTGCACTTTCCGATGAAGACGTCAGCGCCGGGCCGCAGTAACCTTTAGGTAATTGGCACGTGCTTCGGAAAAAGGTTCCCCCGAGCCCCGGGGCTTGTAGAGGATGTGCCGTGCTTTCCCATCTACAACACCAGCCCGTGCGGGGAGCGACAGGAGTGTGATGCAGCAGCTGAAAGTAACACGCTGATGATCTCAGGGCAGGGTTCACTACGAGCCAAGGCGCAATAACTCTCAGAGAAGTGACTCTCAGCTTCACAGAACTTCGTAAAAATGTTCTTACCTGATTGAAAGCAAAGGCCAGCACAGCCACAGTCCAAGAACCGCCCCCTACGATGTTTCAGCTGGGTGGTCTTTAGACAACCGCTGAATGGTTCACTCACTGGCCACGTTATTAGAAACCCCAAATTCATGCTTCCACTCCCTGGCCACTTTAATAGAAACACCTTCCATTTGCTTCCACTCACTGGCCACTTTATTAGAAACACCTACCTTGTGCTTCCACACACTGGCCACTTTATTAGAAACACCTTTCATGTGCTTCCACTCACTGGCCACTTTATTAGAAACACCTTTCATGTGCTTCCACTCACTGGCCACTTTATTAGAAACCCCTAATTCATGCTTCCACTCACTGGCCACTTTATTAGAAACACCTTTTATGTGCTTCCACTCACTGGCCACTTTATTAGAAACCCCTAATTCATGCTTCCACTGCCTGGCCACTTTATTAGAAACCCCTACCTCAACAGTTCTAACTGCTGCTGAAAGAGCCTCATAAAAGTCTTCTTACGTGATTCTAAGTGAAGGCCAGCTCAGCTCAGCGCAGCCAAAGCCGAAGTTTAAGACCCGGCAGTTTACGATGTTCCAGCTGGGTGGTCTTTTGATAAGAGCTGAAATTCAGGCTTGAAGACTCGCGGTG
This sequence comes from Salminus brasiliensis, assembly GCF_030463535.1. Lineage (NCBI taxonomy): Eukaryota > Metazoa > Chordata > Actinopteri > Characiformes > Bryconidae > Salminus > Salminus brasiliensis. The sequence goes on along the minus strand of NC_132878.1, from coordinate 6,321,331 downwards.
AGTAATGGCTTTCTACAACGATCAAAAAAAAGTATCATCTGAGCGAGTGCTGGCGCTCGGCAGCTCCTGCACAGTAAGGGAAACAGACGGATATAAATGGAATCGGGGCTGAATGAAGGCCAGGCGAGGGAATTTATTCCTGATACTTCTATTACAGATTGTTGCTGAGTTGCATTTCCACTGTGCCTCATATCCGCGCCCGGCCAAATCGTCCTCCGCTCCAAAACAAGATATTTTGCTCCGAGGAGATGCGGGAACTCCACAAGAAACGCAAATCCCTCTCGCCTCTACCTGTTCATCACAGGCTATAGAGCGAGCCCCCTTCAAGCACCCGTCTGATGGAGTCGAAGCCTTTATTGATTCGCAGGCGATGTTTCTCCGCCAACTTCAAAGCTTTGCTTTCCACTTTCGGAGAGGGTGGAATTCCTCAGAGCGGCCTCTCCGCCGGCTTGTCTGGTTTAATCCTAGCCGAGTCCTTTGAGATAGCACAATAATGTCATATCTAAGAGCCTGTTGTGAGAGATAGCTCCTTTCTGCTGTCGGAGCAGCACATCTGGAGCCTGGAGCCCGTCTTTCTTGATGTGCCGAGAGCACAGTCAGCACTCGCACCTCGTCTGTTATACGGATTCAGTTCCCCGGTTCTCGCTGTTCCGACACTCCGGAGAACCGAACATGACAGCTTGTTGACTTTCCCATTTACACAGTTCCTCCAACGCCCCATGCCCCAGATGTGCCCAATCAGGAAAGAGATTTTTGTCGGTGTCTGGAAGTTCATGTCTGTCTTACTTATGCTCAAATATGTCCAAATGTTTGTGGACCCCCTTCTAATGAACGCATTCAGCTACTTTAGGTTGCACACATTGCTGACAAAGATGTGCAAATGCACACACACACACATAGCATTTTTTAGTTCCTGGGCTCCCCCTATGGGTGAGGAGTGTAATTCACCGTCACTCCACTGCAGTTCATACAATTGACACTTAGAGCTCCATCTCATGGACGGCTGTACACATGCACTTCTGGACAAGCTGAGAGCTCCAGAAGCAACATCTGAAGGTAGAGAAGCATGTGGACTGAGGTGGTAGAGTGATACTACAGGATTTTACTCTAATATGACTATATGGGTTACGCAGCGTTACACAGCAGTTCTGGAGTTTCATAGTGCAGTAGTAGTGTTCTGGCCCGAAGTCCGGGCTGGACCCGTTTCAATTGAGAACTAAGCACCTTGTACTCCCCTGCTTTCATTTTGCTGCAAATGACCATTGTATCAGACTTAAAAACTGAGAACCCTATATAAAACCCCAGTTAGTATTTGGACAAAAGTATTGGGACACCTGCTCACCTGTTCTAAAATCAAAGGTATTAAAGAGTTGATCCTGCTTTTATTGGAGTAACTGTCTCTACTGTCATTCTAAGGCTTTCTACTAGATTATGGAGAGTATTATGGAGTATTGCTGTGAAGATTTGATTGCATCCAGCGACAGTAGCGCCATTGTGGTCAGGATGTTGGATTCACAACACCCTACCTCATCCCCAACTCATCCCAAAAGTACTGGATCATCTCCACAGCTTAATGCTGAGGGGATTTATACCCCTCTAGCCCACACCTGGCATTAGGCAGCATGATGCCAATAGCTTCATATTTATCTACCTATTCTATTGACAGTACTTCTCTACAGTGACTAGACAAGCTGTGTGTGTGTGTGTGCATTTTCACATCTGTGGGTGCAGCTTAAAGTAGCTGAATGGGTTCATTAGAAGTGGCTTTGTTCCATTGTTGACACCCATGCAAAAAAGAGGGGGTCCTCACCTCCGAAACCCCCAGTTTAACACCGATCTCATGAAAAGTCCCGTTCATAGCTTCAGTTCATTTACTTCTCAGGGTCGACCGTAATGCACGTCATCACAAGGACGTCAGATGCTGATCCTGGATCAGCATTTCTACTTCATGCAGCTCGACGAGCCTGAGTCATATATCCCCCTGCTCCCTCCTGCACCAAATAACGTCACACCACCTGGTCAGCAAGCTTTCGCCCCTCTCGTGCTCTCTCTTGTGTAAGAGGCTGATGTTTCTATTTCGGGAGCAGTCAGACCACCTCTCTTTTTTGCCCACAGTCTACCCCCATTACCCCCCCTCAACACACACACTGCTACCACTTACTTCTCCCAGGGCCTGCCAGCATAAGCCCGTGAGCTCATCCTACCCCTGAGCTTCTGAAGATTGCCTTCTGGACGGCATTAGTCACAGAGCTAGTGAACAGAGCGAAAAAGGCAAATTTACACAGCTGCACAAAAGTGATCGTTTCGCTAAGCTCTCTGAACAGTTGGCTCTTTTTCTCCTCACTGAAAGTGTGATGAAATAAAGGAGCGCTTGAGAATTGCTGTTATTATTTAACAGTAGATTCATGGGTAAGTAGGCGGAGACGGTGCTTAGACGTCAAAAAAGAGCCAGGAGTCAAAGTGTTAGCCGTCTAGGCAATGTAAGCTAATCGCTAATGGCTAAGTTTAGCACATGCAGATCTAAGCAAGAACAGTCGCCTCAGAATATAACTGCTGCAGATCTGCTTCTGTAGAGAAGTGCTGCCAATAGAATAGCAGATCAACATGGACCTATTGGCACCATGTTGCCTAATGCCAGGCATGGCCTAGGGGGGTTTAAAGCCCCCCATCATTGAGCTGAGCTGTGGAGCAGTGTAAGAACCGTGCTCTCTGGAATGATGGATGGAGCTCCATCCAATACCTTTGGGATGAGTTGGGGAGTTGGTTGGGAATAAATTATGGTGATGATCATCCATCCAACCTCCTGACCTCACTAACGCTCTTGTCGCTGAATGCAATCAACTCCTCATAGCAATGCTCCTCCAAAATCTAGTAGTAAACCTTCTTCCCTGTTCAGTAGAGACAGTTACTCCAACAAAAGCACAACCAACTCATTTTGAAACCCCTGATTTCAGAAGAAACAATGAATAAATGAATGAGCAGGTGTCCCAATACTTTTGTCCATGTGCTGTATTTTTAGCCCAGTTCTAACAGTCGGTGGGTTCGTGTGTTTGGTTACTGCGGGAGTGTTTGTGTGTGAGATGATCGCATGCTGGACTGCTTGGACAAAGGCCACGTATTGGACTGCATTCCAGAGCCTTCTTACTCTTTCTCTTTAAATCTCCAGAGGCAGAGCCTTATAGAGGTAGCCTGGTCCACCTCACAGAGGCTAAAAATAGCCCCCACTGGCCGCACATGTGATGTCCAACCATCTGAGTGGTATCTTCTGCCTCACATGAGGTGGTAGTGAAACACACGTAGGCCACCTTGATTTTATTTAGCACTATTCTTTACCACACAGAAAGCCTTGTAACCTGCTTATGTGGAGTCAGGAGTGTAAGGATATATATATATATATTAAAGTATTTGGACACCTGCCCATTCATTGTTTCTTCTGAAATCAAGGGTATTAAAAAAGGTTTATCCTGCTTTTGTTGGAGTTACTGTCTCTACTGTCCAGGGAAGAAAGGCTTTCTACTAAATTTTGAAGAAGCATTTTCTGTAAGGATTTGATTGCATTCAGCGACGTTAGTGAGGTCAGGATGTTGGATGGATGATCATCACCCCACCTCATCATCCCCAACTTACACCAGAAATATTGGATGGAGCACCTCCACCATCATTCCAGAGAGCACAGCTCTTCCACTGCCCCACAGCTCAATGCTGGGGGGGCTTTATACCCCTCTAGACCATGCCTGGCATTAGGCAGCATGGTGCCCATAGCTTTTGTAGCTTTTGTATTGGCAGTACTGCTCTACAAGGACTAGACAAGCTGTATGTGTGTGTGTGTGTGTGTGTGTGTGTGTATTTGCATGTCGTCCTGCAACTTAAAGTGAGCCTAAAATACTGAATGCATTCATTAAAAGGGGTGTCCACAAACATTTGGACATACAGTGTATCCAATTTGCCTGTGGGAAGCTGGAGTTTTGCACGAGAGATACGATGCTAATGTTGCTAACGCCGCACCGTGCTATCCCATTAGCATCATTCTACCTGCGTTAATTATTACAAGCACTCTAGTGGACCTCCATATGTGGAGTCAGACGCTGGACGACCCTTTGCCCCCTGTATCCATGAGCAAGACCAACGATCTCATCTCCAAACGGCTGATTTGACTGTTTTTGGACATGTTAACATACAGTTATCCAGGTTCGTAGATAACAGTGTCAGAAACCACATCAGCAAGTCTATTCGAGATAGGCCGAACACCTCCACGCGGTGGTGATGTAGACATGCAGCTAGCCCCACGCTAACTGCTCAGGTATTCTTAGCTTCCATTGCATGTTAGCAGCGTTAGCCTCATAGCTCCACAGCAAAGCTAAAGACGCACATTTCAGACTCCAGACATGTCTTAGCTGTGAGGTAAAAGGGGGGAAAATGTGCAAATGGGAATTTTGTCCACACCATCGCTCGAGGGTGTGTTAGACGGTGTAGTTGTAGAGTCAGTGGCTGGGAGCGGTCAGGAATTCAGGCGGTAAATTAACTCTCCACTCTGTTATTTATTTATTTATTTATTTATTTATTTATTTTATCTCCCTGGTTTTTGGACAGCCTTTGACTGCATATTCATGTTGATGTCTCACTATGAGCACCGTGCTGTCAACACCAAATACACACACACACACACACACACACACACACATATACAACAACAGCTGCACAGTTGTCAGATTTGAGATGAGATGGGAATTCCAGGTGTGCCTCTGCTTGTTTGTCAGTGTTGCTGCCTCTGCAATAACAGAGTGCCTTGTTTACTGTGTGTATTTTAATCAGTTGCAATATAAAAATCATCGTTTTATTAGTATTATTATTATTATGATTTATAATACATACATACTAATAATAAACCTTCAAACTATGACTTAAGGGCACCCCAAAAGACTTGACCCATCAGGGGCTCAGACCTTAATTAGCTTGTAAGGGCTATGGCTTGTTTCCTCCTCACTCCTCAAACCTCATCCCAACAACCAGAAGCCATGGGCTCCTCTAATCAGCTGCAGAGCTCTCTGAACATTCACATAACTCGTGTCCGCAAAGCAGGAGAAAACTATGAGAAGGCAGTAAAGAGATCTCAGCTAGCTGTTAAGAATAATGGTGGAGGTCAGGCTGAGGTCTAGAAGACCAAGAAAACGTTCAGAGAACTGCTTGTCGGATTGCTCGGACCTCTGTTTGCTGTGAAAGGCCTTCAGGAAGATTGAGCAGACTGTGTAGAGGTGGTGCACTGTTCTCCTGTGCAGCGACATCTGGAGAGTCATCAGCATCCTCGCCACAAAAAGCATAGTCAGGCATCTAAACAAGTCCCGTGGACTGGGTTTGGAGAAAAAGAAGGGCTGCAGAGTTTCATGGTAAGATCACCTCTCCAACTGTTGAGCTTTGGGGTTGCATTGCAGCCAGTGACCCAGGAAACAGTGAAAGACTGGGATTAATTAAATACCAGTAAAATCTGGAAGTAAACACAGATGAAGATGAGCTTCTACAGCAGGATAGTGTGTGTGTGTGTACAGAAAGCTCTTAAAGCCATCGCCCTGTCATCAATAGCCTGCAACTCCTTGCTCAAGGGCCCAGCAGTAGCAGCTTGCTGAGCCCAGGTATCGAACCCATAACCCTGTCATCAATAGCCTGCAACCCCTTGCTCAAGGGCCCAGCAGTAGCAGCTTGCTGAGTCCGGGTATCGAACCCACAACCCTGTCATCAATAGCCTGCAACCCCTTGCTCAAGGGCCCAACAGTGGCAGCTTGCTGAGCCCGGGTATCGAACCCATAACCCTGTCATCAATAACCCGCAACCCCTTGCTCAAGAGCCCAACAGTGGCAGCTTGCCGAGCCCGGGTATCGAACCCACAACCCGGTGGCTCTAACCGCCGAGCCACCACTAAATATACAGGCCCTTTTAAGATTGTTGCTTTAGTAGTTGCTGCTTTCTGGTGTTCAGAAACACCAAACACACACACACACACACACACACACACACACACACACACACACACACACACACTTGGAGCACATGCCTTTTCAGTTTTGTCTCAGCATCCATCACTGCGCCAGATCAATTCCCTCACAATGGCTTTAACATTAATGGCTCTCTTTGATGGATCTTGTTTTGCTTGATTTCAGAGAAGCACAGTGTTCCACTATTAATATCTGCTGCGCCGCGTAACCTGAGGTGGCTACGTAAGATGACGTAAGGGGTCCCGAGTTCGGTAAAGTCATTCATTATGTTTTAATGGGACTTTCTGTCTCGGGAGCAGAAGTGTAGCGTATCTGCTGTTTCACTTCTGTGAATGACGGTCAGCGCTGTGAGGTTCATTTTAATTATGTAATATACTCTACATGTAATATTTCACCACGGTGACTCACTGGAACGTATGAAGGAGAATGATGGAGAAATGTAACATTTATTATTACCCGTTAAATAAACATTAAAGGGTTCGAAGGCATGTTTAGTCTTTAATGTATGATTAATTGTCTATTCTTATGCTCTTTGATGTGCTCGTTTATTTGATGACTGATGAATTATGTTTACTAGTTAATCAGCTTAATGAGCTTAAAAGCTATATTACTGTCTGAACTGATCAAATTGTTGTTGATGGAGGGGGGGTACAGTTATACTTGGCAACCTGGTCAAGTGATGTGTATATATGTATGTATATTCGCTCATAATGGACATGAAGGTTGTGGCAATATTGAGATTTCAGTATTGGGATTTCTTTGAAGTTCTTTGATCTTTTTATGGGCAAGAAGGACTTTCAACACACAGCTTTAATAAAAAATAAACAATAATTTTGATTTGGCCTAAAATGATAAATACATCCACAGCAATAATGAGGAGGCGGGACTAGAGAGAAGCAATAATGTTGCATATTATTTCTATATACTAAATGGACAAAAGTATTGGGACACCTGCTCATATTCATTGTTTCTTCTGATATCAAGGGTATTAAAAAGAGTTCATCCTGCTTTTGTTGGAGTAACTGAGTCTCTACTGTCCAGGGAAGAAGGCTTTCTACTAGATTTTGGAGCAGCATTGCTGTGAGGATTTGATTACATTCAGCAACAAGAGCGCTAAATGAAGAGTGAGGTTGGGATGTTGGATAATCACCAACTCAACTTCACCCCCCAAGTATTGCATGGAGCACTACCATCCATCATTCCAGAGAACACAGTTCCTCCACTGCTCCACAGCTCAATGCTGGGGAGCTTTATACCCCTCTATAGCCCACACTTGGCTTATTTAGGCAGCATGGAGCCACCAATAGGCTCATGTGTATCTGCTCCGGAGAGTCCTATTCTATAGGCAGTACTTCTCTAGGTACACTGTGTGTGTGTGTGTGTGTGTGTGTGTGTGTGTGTGTTCATCTCGGTGTGTCAGCAATTGCTTAAAGTAAATTAATGCATTCACTGAAAGGGGTGTCCACAAACATTTGGACACATAGTGTATGACCCTAAAAGCCAGCAAGTGCTTGTCCAGCGTGGTGGTTAAGAGGCTTTGGCAGTTTGTGTGGCCGGTGGTGTTATGTAAGAGTGTTAAGCTGTGGTAGTAACATGACTTTCATGTGGCATTACTTCCGGAAGGCATGGATGCAGCAGTATTCCCGATTTCCTCTCCTTTATGAGCTCGTAAGTGGAATTCGGGGGAAATACGGCCCACGAGACAAAGCGTATCGGATCTGGAAGATGTTTGTTTACCGCAGGACTGATAGCGGTGAGTGATGCTCGTATTCCTCATAGAGAACTCCAGCTTCCAGACAGAATTCCTAATATGGGAATGACACCGATTCCAGCGCCCTGTAGACGTTGGCTTCATTAGGAAACCTGCTTAATTACACCTAGTTTCTTTGCATCAAAAGTTTGAGTACACATACAGGCCCCTGTACTCTCCACCAATGGTGTGAATGCTTTTGTGTTTACAGGAGAATGTGTTCTACAGGCAGAACCAACCCCAACCCCCCATAAGCCCACCCGCTCAGCTTAAAATAGACGCATTTCAGTTAGTGGTCCGAATTTACATCAGATATCGCAGTTAGGGAGTGTGTGTGTGTATGTGTGTGTGTGTGTGTGTGTGTGTGAGAGGCATGTGCTCGATTCCTTTTGTGGGGCTTTGATTTCATGGTCCGGCCGCTGCCAAAAATAGCCCACAGTGGCGCGGGACGCTCCTCAGAGGAAAGCACATGAACACCACCTCTCTCTCTCTCTCTCTCTCTCTCTCTCTCTCTTGCTCTCACTCTCCTCTTCTCCTTCAGTGGTTCAGCACATTGACAAACAAACACACACACACACACACACACACACACAAGCTGGAACCAGCACACAGGGAGCTTAGCTGTTGTTCATTGTGGCAGTGGGAGAGAGAGAGAGAGAGAGAGAGAGAGAGAGAGAGAGAGAGTGCATGAATGAGGGAAGGGGTGCAGAGACAGGCATATACGAAAAGGTGCGAGACAGAGTAAGGTGAGGAGACGGAGGTAGTAAGAGGCACACACACACACACACACACAGGCAGGGAGTTCAGAGAGAGAGAGAGAGAGAGAGAGAGAGAGAGGGAGAGAGTGATAGACAGTAAGAAAGACACAGAGAGTGCGCGAGAGAGAGAGGGCATCTTCTGAGTGGATTTTTCAGCTTATACTTAAGCCGACACAAACACACACACACACACACACACACTCACACACACACACACACACACTCTCTCTCTCTCTGCATCCTCCACCCGCTGCCTCGCAGACGCACCGCCAGCTGCCTGATGCCTGTTTCTAAGGTACACCTGCTTAACCAGTCAGTGTGTGTGTGTGTGTGTGTGTTGTGGAATGTGTGACGGCTGTGTAGGTGTGTGTTTATCAGCAGTGTGTGAACTGTCCTCTGGCCGTACAGCAGGGCTGTCAGTACTGCAGGTGATGTGGTCGTACTGGGAATGTTGGGAGTGTGATTCCGGATCTGTGGGGATGTGCAGGGCTGAGGTGCGGCGGGCTGTGTGGTCAGTGTTCAGGACTGGGTCCAGGCTTTAGTGAAGGACGCTCTCTGCTGAGATGAACAGATTTACACAGTGTTTAATTAGACTTCACTGCAGGACGGGGTATCACTGTCTGAGGATGCTGAGGTCTGTATTAGTGGAGTTAATGAGCTCATGCTGAGAGTCTCACACACTTGAGCTGCATTGTCTTCTTTTATATTAAATATATTCACATACATACAAGAAGAAGAAGCTTAGTGTTGATTAATGTATTTATGAAAATATGAATTTTCTTTCCTTTTTCTATTTTTAAATTCATTTTAAAGTTTATTTAATATCTATATTAATGTTTAGATTTAGCGTTTTTATGTTTATTTTTGTATTAATATTTAATGTAATAAACTAAATATTGTATAATTAGTACAAAATGTCTATGTTATATAGTTAGTTGTTATTATTGTTATTTAGTACTTAATGTTTATTTAATATGTATTAATATTTATTTAGTTTGTATTCATATTTAATGATTACTTTTATTACAGCTATTTTATTACTATTTGTTTATTTATTTATTATTATTATAGTATTTATGTTAAATTAATGTATCTATTCAGTTTTAATTTAGTACTTAATATTTTAGTATATGAATGTTTATTTTTGTATTAATATTTAATGAATTAATAGTATTTAATCATATTATTTATTTAGTTTTTATTATTTTATTATTTATTAGCTTTATTAATCTATAACAATATTTATTCAATACTTAATATGTCATGGTTTAATTTAATATTTATTCATGTTAATTAGTGTTTATTAGTTTTATGCAGCACTTAATGTCTATTTAATATTTATTAGCTTTAGTCATTATTAAAATGTATTCATTACTTAATATTCATTAGCATTTATTTAATTTGTATTATTTACATTTTATTTATTTATTTTTATTCAGCACATAATGTTATTAATGTATATTCTGTTTTATTAATATTTTATTTATGTAATGTCTGTTTAATTTGAATTAGTTCTTATTTAGTTTTTATTAATATTTAATTAGTACTTCATATGTATTTGTGTTTATTAAATATTTATGAATGTTTAGTCATTATTATTAATGTCTGTTAAATATGTATTATTTATTTAGCCTTTATTAACATTTATTCCTTACTTGGTATTGATTAGTGTTTAATGTTTATTAGTGTTTATTTTGTTTTTATTCATAATTAATTATTACTTTTTATTATTATTACCATATTATTACTAATATTTATTAATGTTTAGTATTTATCTTTTTGAAACACAGTGTGTTTAGTGTATCGAGCTGTACGGGGCTGAAGAGTCTGCGAGTGCTGATCTTCTCTGTTTGCTGTACAGTGGACTGTGTTCAGTTTCCAGGATTTTATAGGGTGGTGCTCATTTGGGGATGTGTTTACTGAGCTACTCAGCGCTGGACATTCTCCTGTACACGGCCACTCGCTCCCTGCAGGTCTTACTGCCTCATGAATGACTTTTTTGTGATAAGATCAGCTTCACAGATAAGAGCTGTAATCCGTCCTCTCCTCCATATAGCATTTCATGAGCTATGAACTTCAGGCAACACATGATAAACTCGGGAGGGTTTCAAGTGACAGCTTGGCCCAAATCCAAATATATCCAGGTTTCCCCTTCAAATGAAGTTAATCAGCACATCTTTATTGTCAGGGGTTTGCTTCTTTGGTTGTAATAGAGACGGCAGTTACAATGAATGAGCAGGTGTCCCAATACTTTTGTCCATTAAGTGTACAAATTGGAACTTCCCTTCATGAAAAGAACACCTTGCCAACTGTGAAATACCAGGGTGTGTCCATCTTGGTTTGGGGTTGTGCTGCTACCAGTTGGTTCCAGCGGTTCCTGTCTCGGGGTGGGCTCTAGATATCAGGCAGCAAGTGAACAGTCAGTTCTTGAAGGTGATGGATGCAGAAAAATGGTCAAGCCTAAGGATCTGAGGAACTTTGACTAGACCCAAATGGTGAAGTTCTAGACACCAGGTCAGAATGTCTCCAAAACATTAGGAAGGTCTTGAGTAGAGGGTTCTCGGCATGCAGTGGTCAGTACCTACCAAGCATGCTCCAAGAATGGAACCACCGGTGAACCAGTGACACCAGGGCTCGTTGCTGCTCATGGAGGTTCCACCTCACAACTACCAGGACTGACAGGATCTGCTGCTAATGTCTTAGTGGAGGTCCTGTGGAGTCCATGCCTCCATGATGGGGTCAGGGGAGGACCTGCTCAATTTTAGGCCGGTGGTTTTAATGTTATGGCTGATCGGTGTAGGCTCAGAAAGCAGAGAGACATGGTTTTGGACATTTGTGTCTCTGAAAGGTGCAGAAACACACACACACACACATGTGCGAGCATGCCTGCAGTCCCAGGCGTGGTCTGGCGCTGTCTGCAGGCTGGAAGCGGTAGAGCTGGAGAGACGGAGCGAGAGCTCCTCTGCCTCCCCCTGGACTCATTACCGAATTAGAAGCCCAGAGCCATTCATTAAAACCATGGAGACTCAGAGAGATGGAAAATTGTGACGGGGGTGTGTCTGTACAGTAGCACCATGCAAATGTTTAGGCACCCCTGCTTAAATTATGCCACGTGTCCAAAAGTTTGTGGACACCCCCTCTAATGAATGCATTCAGCTGCTTTAAGATGCAACCAGCATGTGAACTGCTGTGTTCTCTGGAATGATGGTTGGAGCTCCATCCAGTACTTTTGGGATGAGTCCCTAGCGCTCTTGTCTCTGAATGCAATCAGATCCTAACAGCAATGTGCCAACCACAATCTAGTAGAAAGCTTTCTTCCTCCCTGGGCAGTAGAGACAGGGTCAACTCTTTTAATCCTCCTGGACTTCAGAAGAAACAATGAACAAGCAGGCGTCCCAATACTTTTGTCAGAATAGTGTATCTGTGAATAGCTAAGTGAGTAAAAGCTAAAAGCTCAGACTTCTTGGGGTGTCCACACTTTTGCAGAAGTATTGGCAAAAGTATTTGGACGAGTGTTGCTGCGGTGCTAATGTCAAAGGAGTTCTCGTTAGACTGAATGAGAGTTGTACCAGCCTTCTGCAACGCTTGGCCAACCTAGCAACAGTAACCATGATAGAATATGGGCGGGGCTTGGACATGTTGACTAGACAGAAGCTGTTGAGGCTTCACTGCTGTGTATAGGGAGGAGTGTGTGTGTATGGGAGGACGTGCTTTCGACAGTGCAAACAAAATTGACAGGGTGTACAGTGTGTGTGTGTGTGTGTGTGTGTGTGTGTGTGTGTGTGTATGTTTGTGTGTGTGTGTGATGAATGTTAATGGCTGTGTACCCTTTGGGACATGGCAACCGATCAGAGCCATAATGTCTTGTCCGTGGCTGGGGTGGGAGTTCATAGCCTAATGGAACACACACACACACACACACACACACACACACTCTAAACACTCCCTCACTAATGCTTCCCATTGCGGGCTCAGCCTAGTTATTCTCTCCGTCTGTGTGTGTGTGAGTGTGTATTCCAGTGTGTGAGAAATAGGAGTCTTCCTCCAGGGTCTCTCTCTCTCTCTCTCTCTCTCTCTCTCTCTCTCCCTATCTCTCTCTCCCTATCTCTCTCTCTCTCTCTCTCTCTCTCTCTCTCTGCCTCTTTCCTCTCTCTCTCTCTCTCTCCCCACACACACACACACTCCCCTTGTTCTCTTGTTTACTATGTCTCTCTCTCTCTCTCTCTCTCTCTCTCTCTCTGTCTTGCTCTCTCTCTCACCCGCTCGCTCTCTTTAGCTGTCTCCGTCAGAAGATGCACTCTTGTCTTCTAACTCACTGAGACTGCCCTGTGCGCACACACACACAAACACACACACACACACACAAACACACACACACACACACAAACACACACACACACACAGACTCAGAGCTGCACATGTGACAGTGGAGCAGTGTGAGCTCCTCCTGCAGCGATGGTGGAGTGTGTGAACGCGCTCTGAGCTTTGAGGAGTTGGGATTTTTTACGTGCAGAGGTGAACACACTGCTCTACCCTGCTCTCTTTCTTCATGGTGAGTTCTGGTGTTGCCAAGTGTGTGTGTGTGTGTGAGTGTGTGTGAGTGTGTGTTTATCTTGATGGTAGTGTTGAGGCTTGTGGAACTTCTGCACTGTGTTCAGTGTAAACACTGCAGACGTATGGAGAGTTTATTCGTCCTGATGCTCATTATTCAGTTACTGTGAGTCTGATGGGTGCAGTCATGTCAAATAACCAAGACACCCAATCAAAACCTTTGTCTTTATGAATATATTTAAATATTTGGGCGTTTGATCTTCATGTGATCAATGCCGAGAGATGGAGGTGATCTAACTAAACTCACACAAGTGATGAAATGTCTTTAATCATCATTTATAAAATAAAATTAATAGAAATGTGATTTATCACTATTTTAAATCTAAAATCAGACCCAGGAGCAGAACATCAGCTGCAGATGAACATGGTTGGAGAGGATGATTCTGGAGGAGTCTGTCTTATTTAAACCTCAGACATTTAGTCTGGTCTGATCTTAATTGTTGGTTGAAGTAAGGGTTGAAGATCATCATCATGGCCAGATCCAGGGAGCTCTCTGATGCCTTCAGAAAGAAGACTGTAGATGCAGACGAGTCTGGGAAGGAGTTTAAGATCTCAGAACTATTAGAAATCAGACGTTTCACTGTCCACTACATCATTTACAAGTGAAACATCTGACCAGCATGGCTAGATCAGACCGTCCTATCAAGGTCAGCCCAAGATCAGACCACAAGACGAGTAAAGAAGTCTCCAACGGTCCTAAAATGTCATCACAGGACCTACAGGTAGCTCCTACTGCAGTAGATGTGAAATACAGCATCCACCATCAGAAAGACATCAGACTTCCAGAGGTAGATTTTCATGGGAGGCGAGCAAAGAGGGACCCCATCTGCTGCTGAATATCCCAATCAAGGCTGCTTACCTCCTGTCCCCCTCCCCATGATCCGATCTCTGACTCGCAAATGATACTGATCTGACCCAATCTCATCTTTGTGTTTCTATAAATAATGCAGCCCCACAAATTAGCTAAACTGTGCTAATCTACAACAGTAAACAGCAGTAAAATCACTATTTTAGTACCGGTTCCTAAAATCAGACTAAATTCTAATCTGATCTACTTTGTTTGGAGCAACTTTTTAAATGCCTGTTTTAAACTCTACAGTGTTTAATATCTCACAGTCCAGTCTGACTGACCTCCCTGACCGTTCAGCTCCCAGCTCCTTTAGTTACGGCTCTGCAGTCTGATCACTTAGTGTGTGAGCATTAGCATTAGCATTAGCCTCCTCCTCGGTTCTGAATGGGCCGCTCAGAGCCGGTTTAGAACCGAAGAAAGGAGCGTGGTTCTCTCGCTGGTAGAACATTAGAGCATTTCCACCATAGTCTGGGATGGGATGGAGGAACGTTAGATCTTCCTGAATGGAGAGAATGGGAGGAAATATCTGGGTCAAAAACAGCAGAAAATAGAGCAACATTTTGTGGAAGAGTGACGAGTTTAGATCCTCCTCTTCTGACAGATTAACCAACTCACTCTTGACCTGCTGCTCTAGCGGCTCTGAGCTAACGCTAAGCTAAAGTTTTCCACTTCCCCGAACTTTCCGTTCCACCTTAAATACTGCAGCAGTGACGCTCTGCTGTTGAGATGTACACACTGTAGCTGCGGCTCTATTTAAGGTGGAATAAAAGGAAGTTCCAGCTTGTACACTTAATGGACAAAAATATTGGGACACCTGCTCATTCATTGTAACTGTCTCTGCCGTCGCTATTACAACTGAAGAAGCTAACTTTAGCTTCTGTTTTGGCTGCTAACTGGTAATGTATATAGCGTAACTAGTCATGTATAGACATACACAAGTATGTAATACGTTGATGACATTGTGTGTCGACAGAGGGCTCTCTTCTGTCTGTTTCACACTGATAATCAGACACACTGATAATTGCTCATCAAATTCAGATCAGAGTAGTCCAGCAGAATAAGGCACTGTCACTATGACCAGAGGATCGCTAGTTTGAATCCCGGTCATGCTGTTAGCTCGTATCATGGCGCTCGCTTCCCACATCACTTCAGTGCAGTGCCGGCTGGTACTACCGTCTGCTGGCCGATGCATCAGAGCCGGGTACCCTGCGCTTTCCCCCGAGCACGTTGGTTGCCCAGTGATGTTGCTTCTGTGGCAGTTTGGAAAAAGAGGCGCTAGCATACCGCGCATGTCTGAGGAGGGATGTATCGGTCTTCACCCTCCCAGTGTTGGGAGCACAGCTTCTGATAGGGGGAGAATATGCATGGTGGTGGGTTACTGGTGATGCCAATTGTGGAGAAAATGAGGTGAAAATCCCAAATCAAACTTTAAAAGAGTAACGATGAGAGTACTGATGAGGTCCGGACCAGAGTTTAGCATCTCCCCCTTTTCTCAGGATTTCATGTTGAAATGATTGAAAATCAAATCATTTCCTGTTTTATAATTTTCAGATTTTTCACTTTAAGCATCAAACTAATTCACTGACTGAGCTTCTGAGATCTGAATAGGGCTAACAGTGTAGCACTCTGTTTGTTTAGCCTGTGTGTGTGTGTGTGTGTGTGTGCTATGACTGTGAGAAATGGAGTAATTCTGGACGGCGTGTGACTGCCATGAGATGCTCTGCTGAGAGAGAGAGAGAGAGAGAGAGAGAGAGATTATAAAGGAGAGGTGTAATGAGGGGAGACAGAAAGGGAGATGAGAAAGACAGAGAAAGAGAGAGAGACAGATAATGGGGAGAGAGAGAAAGACAGAAATAATGGGGGAGAGAGGTAGAGGGAATGCAGAAAACAAGAAAAAGAGAGAGAGACGGATAGATTGTGGGAGAGAGAGAGAAAATGAAGGAGAGAAAGAGTGAGAGAGAGAGAAAGAGAGAGAGAGAGAGAGAGAGAGACAAAGAGAGAGAGAGGGAGAGAGAGAGAGAGAGATTGTGGGGGAGAGAGAGAGAGGCAGATTGTGGGTGAGGGAGAGAGATAATGGGGGTCTATGAGGAGATGGAAAGGGGGATGTGGGCGGGGAGCAGGTGAGACGGGACAGGGAGATTTTGTGGGACAGCTCCAGCTAAAGTGAAGCAGTGTGAGTGTACACACTGCCTGTGTGAGAGCTACACACTTACACAGCCAGGTTTAATGGTGTGTGAGAGTGTTCGAGGAGATTAAAGCTGGAGGTGTTAGGTCAGGGTCTTCTGTATGTGTGTGAGTGTGTCTGTGTGTGTGTGTGTGTGTGTGTGTGTGGTAGATCTGATGACTGAAGGCTGTAGGTAAATATGGGTATACGGTAGTATCTCGACTCGAGCCCGAGTGACTGAACTGGAGGGGGTCTTCTGGGCATTTCTGGTCAGCACATCAGTCTACCAGAGTCGTCCAGATACGGGCTTCAGTGGGAGGTAAAGACTCAGCACACACCAGACAGCACCGTAACACCTCTGGGAGCACAGTTACATACACTGAACTTTGTGTATAACACTGAACTCAGTTGTTCAGTGAAGCTGGTGAACCAACATATCGTCGAGATGGAGACGTTACCATATAACCCATACAGAAACTAGCTCTCGCCACATCTGGGGGAGCGGCTGCATCACATCCGGGGCCCATC
Source organism: Salminus brasiliensis (assembly GCF_030463535.1). Classification (NCBI taxonomy): domain Eukaryota; kingdom Metazoa; phylum Chordata; class Actinopteri; order Characiformes; family Bryconidae; genus Salminus; species Salminus brasiliensis. The sequence goes on along the minus strand of NC_132878.1, from coordinate 6,304,683 downwards.
TCTGCTTCTCCACTTTGTGGATCTCACTGGATATAGTGCTTTGTCGTGACCTCCCGTCCGACCCGGCAACTAGACACTAAATTTTATGGTGAAGTGGGGAGGCGGCGGGTGCCAACTAGGAGGGATGACCGGACATGCAGGCTTTCCCGTTCGCGGCTCTAGCTTGTATCTAAATATGGGCTGGAAACAAAATGAAGAGACCACCCTACATGATCAGTTTCTCTGGTTTTACTGTTTCTAGGCAGTGTGTTTAAGAGAAATGAACATTTGTGTTGTATTATATAAACCGTGGACAACATTTCCTCTAAATTCCCCAAAAATATTATTATTTAGAACATTTATTTATTTGCAGAAATGACAACAGCTCAAAACCAACTGCTCAAATAATGCAAATAAATGAATATAATAATTATAATGCAAAGTTATTATTGAAATCTAAACACAGTACTAATATCTGAACTTTGAGAACATCAGAAATCACTATGGTGAAATAATAACCTTGACTGCCAATCACAGCTCTCATGTCTCGGCCGGCTCTCCACTAGTCTTTCACATTGCTGTTGGGACTTTATGCCGTTCATAGTCTGCAAATTCAGCTAATTCAGCTTTCTGTGATGAAATGCCTGGAATAAGAAAGCTGCCAGACACGTAGAGATGCAGATTTAAGAAAATAAATTAAGCTATATATATATATATATATATATATATATATATATATATATGTACCCCTGTAATTCCTCACATCCAGCGTCTGTATCTATACATACATATATCCATGCATCTACTGATCCGCTTCTTCCTAGTCAGGGTCGTGGTGGGTCCAGAGCTTACCCCGAGTCATTGAGTCCAATGCCAGAATACCACCTGGATGGGGTACCAGTCCATAGCAGATATAGAGCACATTATACATGTAAAATGTGCCATATCTTTTGCACACGCCACATTTATAACATTATAATATTAAAATCAGCAAATGAACAGGTATGGGTACAGTGAAATATAAGGAGGTGTGTCATGAATATGACTCGGGTTATGCAGCGTTACACAGCAGTTCTGGAGAGAGGGTCTTGTCGTGCAGCTCCACCAAAGTACTATAGTGCAGTAGCAGCAGCGCTCCGGCCCGGAGTGGGAATGACGGAGACGCCATCCTCCCCCTGTTACAGTCAGTGGAGCATCAGCATGATCCTGAAGCTGCTATTATGAGGCTGAAATGCTACATAATGCTCCATACTAACAACAGCCAATCAGATATAGAGACTATACTGGGCTTTAGAATGGTGTGAGAGTTGTGTGATATGGTTGAGTGTGTGTGTGTGTGTGTGTGTGTGTGTGTTCTTGTGTTGAATGCATGCAATATACGACTCGCCCACTTCAGAGTGGGAATGAACCGCAGCAGTAATGAGCTGAGGATGTGCATCAGCCCCTTAACTCCAGCCCCTCCTAATTCCAGCTAATTACTCACTCAGTCTCCATCTCCAATTACATTAGACCCACGAGGACGCCACACTCTCACTTACACTCACACACACACTTTACTTGCACTCTGGGGGTGTGTATCAGCCAGCTCTCTTACAGAAACACAGAAATAAGGAACTTTCTACTTTCTCTTTACATTCACACAACTTGACGATTAGCACGGTCAGGCTGGTCATACTGATAGACCAGCTTGTCCACCCACCAGCTCCAATGAAAACATACACTATGCTGGCCAAGAGCTAAACTGGTCAGCCAGCTTGTTCACTAGCGTAGAGTATGGCTCTGCCTGGATGACCAGCTTAGTAGCTGGCCTTAGAGCTGGATTTTTCAGTTGGGTTTATTAGATATGCAGAAAATGAAGACACGGTCAACATTGGACAAAAGTATTGGGACACACCTTTTAATCGTTGAATTCAGGTGTTTGATTCAGTCCCATTGCCATGGGTGTATAAAATCATGCACCTACAGTAACTACACTTAGATCATTTTTGCATCCTGGTCACTATTAGCATTTGGTATCCTGATTAGAAGAATCAGACTGAAATCGGATTGCTGTGTGGGACTGAATATGCAAATTTGCCCAGTGCTCTGAAATTGTTTGGTGTTTGGGTTGTACTGGGAAGGGCTGTGGTTGTGGAATGTGTCTTAATAAGAGAAGGATGTGTTTACACTGCTATAACATGTGGCTCAAATGCATCTCGGACCAGCTCTTGAAGTGGTTTGAGTGATCGGATCTGTATCTGGTTTGAATGGGTGTGTTTACACTTGCAGTTTAACGAGTCCTGGCCTAATCCAGGAATAATCAATAGTCTTATTTGTCCCGCTTATTTTCCCTTGGTCATTTTCCTTCCTTATTCAGGTGGATGATCTGATCTGGATTATCTGATCTGATCTCCTGAAAAATGGAGAACTTGTGTTTAATGGCAGTTTCCATGGGAAATTAAATAAATGAAGGGCGGTCACTGACATTTACACAAGACTATAGCATGTTGAGGCATGTATTGACGTATTGAGTACCACAGGTTCTTCTATGTTCTGTCTCACAAATGGTCTCCACCGCAGTACCCTTGCTCCTTCCTACTTCAAGCCTTTAAAGATTCCTACCGGGATGGCAAACAGAGCAAACTGCATCTCCTGTTGTTGTCAGTAGCCGGTGGTGCTGAATGCCAATGCTGACCGCTCGTTAAACCTCACGACCACGCTCGCATTATTCATTAGGCCGAATCTCCCAAGTGTGCTGCAGCTTGAATAAGCTGTTTGCATCTGAAGGAGGACATCGGTGAGGTCAGGGTGTGCGAGTGGGCTGTGACGCCACAATACCATTAATGACACTGCCTGTGATCTTTGCTCGGCCATGACGATGACCCTGTGCCTCATCGCTCGGGTGCCTGTAATCAGGTTGTGTGTCTGTGACCTTCAGGAATTGATTAATAATGCCTGGCTGGAACCCCAGCCACCCTCCCTCCCTTCCACTTCTCCCACCTTCCCCTGCAGCCCACCCACACCCCTCTTGTCCTCCTCTCTCTAGGAAAGGACGAATATACTGGGCTTGGAAAGCCATTTCTGGAGGTCTGTCTCCGAGGACTATAGAATTGGTTGTTGAATTTCTGATGTTTGGAATTGCAGTGGATACTGAGGGGTTATGGACAATCTCAGGGAGTGGTGGAAGTCGAATACAGGGCAATACACCAGTGTTAATACAGGAGTCCACATGATATATTATATACAGCTGTGTCCAGTTTGATACTGACAGAGCTGAAATTACTGTGACTAAATAATTCAGGGCAGATCTACATTTTTCGCTGTCGTTAACCCTGTTTTATCACCAAAAGGTGACACAATGGCCCTTTAGTACCCATAATAAGAGACTTTAGCACCCATAACTGCTCTTTTGTCCCTTTGTCTCAGTGCTAATGGCAACATAGTGGCTCATTTCTGAATTATTTAGTCAGAAAAATGCCTAATTTTCTCAAAATAAGGCCTTATCAGGTTGAAGTGATCACACATGTTCTCAACAAGCAATTACTATTTCTCAGATTAGTCAATATTCAGACTAATTAGATCCATATCTGAACCTGAAACAGAGAAAGATGCTTTAGGGGCACCTAAAATAAACATTTATGAAGGTTTATTCCAGTTGACTTTTGACAATTGTCGCAAAACTGACTGTTGTCTGAAAGTGTTACTACAGCTGACGCTTCTTGGAATAAGCCTTTGCATAAGTCTTGATGAGGGCAGTGGTGGCTCAGTGCTTAGAGCACTAATTAACTGATCACAGGGTTGTGGGTTCGACTGTTGGGCCCTTAAGCAAGACCATTAACTCCATTAACCTACTCCATAAGTAAATGCATCAGCATCAGTGAGGCGCCCCCCTATCAACAGTGAAGAGTATTTGCCACACATGAGACATGATGTGACACAGTAGGTCAAGAGCTGCCTGGTTTGCTGCCCCTCCAGAAAAGGGGACTGACCTTCCCATGGTCAGACCTCCAGCTAGACTGGGTCGGGCCACTGACGAGGTCCACCCACGGTCACTTGTGCCTGCCTGCCCCTAATGACTCTGCCTTAGCTACTGCCTAATTGCTGATGAACCACGTTTTCTCCCGGTTTGGTTCAGGCCTAGTTTGTGGCGTATGATTGTGATGACTTCGAATTAGTGTAAATATGTGGACGTAGCCAATAGGGTTAGGGTTCTGTATCACATAGACAGGACTTTTTCCACTTGATGCAGAAGGAAATGTATATATTTGGGAGTAACCATATCTTCTGATTCAGTGGGAACAATGTAGCACCATAATCCACTCACTGAGCATTTAATTAGGAACACATGGAAACCGACGCAGCCTGTTTCTGCTTTTGTAGTCCATCCACCTCAAGGCTGGACTTCAGTCTTCAGTTTCACTGCAACACTGGTCTTCAGCTGTCCAGGGTTGACGAGCCACTACATCCTCAGCTTTCTGTTTTTGGCTGACAGTAGAAGAACCTGACGTGGAACTCTTCTGCTGTTGTAGCTCATCCATCCTCCTCAAGGCTGGATGTGTTGTTGCTCATTCTGAGAAGCTTTTCTGCTCACTTAAAATAGTACAAAGTGGTTATCTGAGCTACTGTAGCCTTTCTGCCAGCTCTGACCACTCTCTGCTGACCTCTCTCATCTACAAAGTTTGATTCTGTAGTTCTGAAACCCCCCAGAAGATCAGCAGTTCACTCAAATCAGCTCATCTGGTCCCAACAATCACCACACACTCTTCGAGAAGTATTGGCATTTTAATTAGGAAATGATTCATTAGTGCTGAAGCTCACTCAAAATTTGTCTCGTCCCCTTTCTCTCTCTCTCTTTGTCTCCTCTGTGTTGACAACAGTCACTTTAGAAGAGGCTTTTCTGCATAAGGGCCTGTCGTTATAGATAATCGTTGCCTTGTGGTAATGCAGGGTGCACCTGACGAACGCCCTCCTCAGCAGGGATCAATCATCATTAATGGGGCTGTTGTTGGTGAAACGCTGATAGATTAATGTAATCATTCTGCTTCAGTCACTCGTGAGATAATTGTTTGCCTCAGCTAAGAAATTAACTCACCCTGGCTCTAATCCCGTGGGGAGTCAGGAAAGCATGAATTGGGTTATTTAGTGATTACGGCGCTTATTTGGTGATTATGGTGGCATTCCATCTTTTTCGATGGCCGCCGCTGTGAACCGCTTGTGTCCGAGTGTGCCTATCCTCTCATTACCCCGAGCGATCCACTGGACGCATATTTTCCACACCAGGGCATTGGTATGCTGGACACGCTTCATGTATGTGCGTGGTTGCCCCGGTGCTTCATCCTGGCCTGTTTGGTAATGCCCCTAACCTGACACTCCTAATGCGGCTCCACGCTATGCTAAAGATCGATCTCTTCCCTGAGCTCTCCCGCACACCCGCTGAGCAGCCTGGGAGCTGAGCCATCGGGGCCGGAGCGAATTAAGCCTGAACTCCTATCGATTCCTGCGTCACATCCACCTTATTGTTAGGCCATGGTCAAGTTTCTGAGGACAGGCTTGGAAATCTGCTCTTTTAGGGAAGGAGCCAAAGCAGCACTGTTTTATCAAAGTCGTCCACGGTTCGGCTTTTGTCAGTCTGGGTGGACGAAAGTTGCTTCTCAGATGTGCGAACAGTGTGTAAGCCCTAATGCTGCAGTCTTTTCTGACTGACTGGGGTGTGTATGCATGCAGATGAGTAGGAGTGGCCTCTGCTCTCACTTCTCACACCCCAGAGATTCAATACTCAACTCAGACTCACACCCAGAGATTCAATACCCAATTCAGACTCAAACCCAGAGATTCAATACCCAACTCAGACTCACACCCAGAGATTCAATACCCAACTCAGACTCACACCCCAGAAATTTAAAACCCAACTGAGACTCACACCCCAGAGATTCAATACCCAACTCAGGCTCACACCCCAGAGATTCAATACCCAACTCAGGCTCACACCCCAGAAATTTAAAACCCAACTGAGACTCACACCCAGAGATTCAATACCCAATTCAGACTCAAACCCAGAGATTCAATACCCAACTCAGACTCACACCCAGAGATTCAATACCCAACTCAGACTCACACCCCAGAAATTTAAAACCCAACTGAGACTCACACCCCAGAGATTCAATACCCAACTCAGGCTCACACCCCAGAGATTCAATACCCAACTCAGGCTCACACCCCAGAAATTTAAAACCCAACTGAGACTCACACCCCAGAGATTCAATACCCAACTCAGGCTCACACCCCAGAGATTCAATACCCAACTCAGGCTCACACCCCAGAAATTTAAAACCCAACTCAGGCTCACACCCCAGAAATTTAAAATCCAACTCAGACTCATACCCCAGAGATTCAATACCCAACTCAGACTCACACCCCAGAGATTCAATACTCAACTCAGACTCAAACCCAGAGATTCAATACCCAACTCAGACTCACACCCCAGAGATTCAATACTCAAACTCACCCCAGAGATTCAATACTCAACTCAGACTCACACCCCAGAGATCCAATACCCAACTCAAACTCACCCCAGAGATTCAATACCCAACTCAGACTGACACCCCAGAGATTCAATACTCAAACTCACCCCAGAGATTCAATACTCAACTCAGACTCACACCCCAGAGATTCAATACCCAACTCAGACTCACACCCCAGAGATTCAATACTCAACTCAGACTCACACCCCAGAGATTCAATACCCAACTCAGACTCACACCCCAGAGATTCAATACCCAACTCAGACTCACACCCCAGAGATTCAATACTCAAACTCACCCCAGAGATTCAATACTCAACTCAGACTCACACCCCAGAGATTCAATACCCAACTCAGACTCACACCCCAGAGATTCAATACACAACTCAGACTGACACCCCAGAGATTCAATACCCAACTCAGACTCACACCCCAGAGATTCAATACACAACTCAGACTCAAACCCAGAGATTCAATACCCAACTCAGACTCACACCCCAGAGATTCAATACCCAACTCAGACTCACACCCCAGAGATTCAATACCCAACTCAGACTCACACCCCAGAGATTCAATACTCAACTGAGACTCAAACCCAGAGATTCAAAACTCTACCCTCAGCTCAGTCTCTTAGCTTAGAGACTTGATATCCACATCAGACTCTTAGCCTAGAGATTCAATGCTTGGACACCTCACAAACTTGAAACTCAACTTAGAGTTGCACCCAGAAACTCAAGACTCAACTCCGACTCATCACCCAGATGCTTGATACTCGACTCAGACTCACATCTTAGAGATTCGAGACTCAACTCAGACTTTACTCAAACTTTAGAGATTTGACTCAGATTCGTATCTCAGAACCCCAAAGACTTAAGCCTCAACTCAGACTCTCAGTTTGTATCCTAAATGACAGCACAACACTAGTAAGACGGATGGGGCTTTTTGGAATACGGAGTGGAAAATGACTGCCACTGTCTTTGAGAGCGAGTCTTCACAGGCTGACAGTGTTTTATAGTGCTGTGTGTTCGCATGGCTGGAAGTCGGACCCTTGCTGAGCAGATCTTCATCGGAAACCACCAACTGTATAGTCTCTAGGGTTTACACATTCCTCTCTCCATCTTTTTCCTTCTCCTTCCATATCTCCCCATCTTCTCACCTCTTTTTATCCTCGACACTTTTTCCAACTTGCTCTTGGCTTGGAATTACAATTCTATGGAAAATCTTTATATAGAAGTATAGAACCTTTCTTCTGGACCAATTAAAGACTTATCATAGACCATACTTCCAGGCCAAGAATCATCTCACTTTGTTACTCTGTGGCACCTCTTGGTCTATTGATGCATTGCCCATAAGTAGTACAGGTTTTTTCTAGACCCACAGATACAAGCCAGAACCCATTAAGAAACCTTTTTTAAAGCTCTGGACACATTTCCAAGGGCTGAACTCTGATTCCAATCATGTGGAGGATCTTTAAACTTGTAAAAAGGTTCTTCAGAATCACACAACTCATCGATGAAACCAGTTCCTTAATGAAGCATTCATCTAAAGTTGGTTCTCTTATGGTATTGCTCCAAAGGGACCTGTTCTGAATCTAAACCTGAATCTAAACGTAACCTACTACTCCTACACCTAATTCTAACCTTAACCTGAATCTAAACTTAACATACTATTCCTAAACCTAATTCTAACCTTAACCTGAATCTAAACTTAACCTACTACTCCTAAACCTAATTCTAACCTTAACCTAAATCTAAACTACTCATCAACCTAAACTTAACCCCCACACCTAAACCTAATTCTAGACTAAACTTACCTGAACTTTAGTCGTAGTAGAAAGTGAAGTTCTATCCAATAATCCCTTGTTTAGAAGCTCCATAACGGAGAGAAGTAGCTGTAGCAGAACTAACCAAAGAGACCTGTTTGGCAGCCATATTCTTTTATGAGTGTATCCACAGTAATCCTGCTATGGACATGACAAGGTCACAGTACTGTTTCAGGAGCACCTCGGTCGTTTCATGCTGGGATTCATTCACAAAGAAGCTCTTTTCTTATATCACCCAGCTCTCTGAATGCTTCCCCTATTGTTGAGTAAAACCCAACCTTTGAGACTGCGGAGTACTGCAGAGTACTTCCTCACCATTTCTGTAATTGGATGGAAGAGGGCTCAGGGTATGTAGACTCAGCTGGTAGCCTGTTTCTTTTTAGAGAGAAAGCGAGAGAGAGAAAGAGAGAGAGAGAGAGAGAGAGCGAGAGAGAGAGAGAGAGGCAGAACAACAAAGGAGAGAAAAAGGAGAGACAGAAAGTCGAAAGCCCAAATGAAAGGAAGAAGAGGTTTGTAGAGAGATGAAGTTCAAAGATTGGAGGCCGTCCATATGCCACGGGTCAGATAGTGCTCAGTGCTCTTCTGCCGAGCTACCGCTCTGTCTCTGTGTTGTCTGGTACATCATACACACTCACTTTGGGCCACGGAGCGCCGCTCTGGGTTAATAGCCTCTCAGCCATCGGCCTTCCTGGCCTTTTCTGAGCTGTCAGGAGAAATCTCAATAGCTGTGGTCGGGGGCTCCTGGGGGGTCACTACACTCTCGAAAAAAAATCCCTCAGGATTTTTTTTTAATTAAAGGCAATGGAAGCATTACAGTTAAAAAAGAGCAAACTTATGAATGATTAAATAGTTCTCTGCCTGGTTAGATGGTTCAAGTACAAGGACATAGATGTTTTTTTTTTCACTATTCCACTATTACATCAAAGAAAGAACCTGTTTTTAGTATATGTTCACTATATATAGACCTTCTACCTGCCATTAAAGTGTCGGCTGGATGCCGTTGCCTAACATGGACAAGCACAATGACCAGACGGAAACACACACACTGTTGTTTTACTGGTTTTATATATATATATATATATATATATATATATATATATATATATATATATATATGGTCAGTTCTCCACTGTCATGCTTCTTTTCCTCAAATAATGTAAACTCTAGCATGGGGGGCGGGCTAGATGGGAGCGGTGTCGAACCTACACCTCAACTTAAGCCTAAACTTAACCAAACATACACCTCAACCTAAACTTTACCTACTACTCCTAAACCTAATTCTAAATTTAACCTAAATCTAAATGTAACCTACTATTCCTAAACCTAATTCTAACCTTAACCTAAATGTAAACTTAACTTACTACTCCTAGACCTATTTCTGAATCTAAACTTAACCTACTATTCCTAAACTTAATTCTAAATTTAACCTAAATCTAAACTTAACTTACTACTCCTAAACCTATTTCTGAATCTAAACTTAACCTTCTATTCCTAAACCTAATTCTAAATTTAACCTAAATCTAAACTTAACCCCCACACCTAAACCTAATTCTAGACTAAACTTACCTGAACTTTAGTCGTAGTAGAAAGTGAAGTTCTATCCAATAATCCCTTGTTTAGAAGCTCCATAACGGAGAGAATTCTATTTTTAAGTACATGACAAACAGGTTGTGCGTATTTGACAAAACAGCGCCACCAGTGGTCAGGAGCTCCTTTTGTGATTCGTAAATGACGTATAAAATATCTTTTGGCAATTGTTACAAAAGTTGCTTGGGATGAGATCTTCTCAGCCTCGGCAGGGTTGCGTTTGGTCCGGAGCCTACCTGGAATCACTGGACCCAAGCCAGGAACACCCGACAGACAGGGCGTGAGTCCATCGCAGGTCCATAATGTTGATAATTTGACTGCAAATCAAACCTTTCTCAGCTCGTTAAACCAGCTGTGAGTTTGATTGAACCGGGACACCAAAAATGAAACTACCACTGCCTGTTTGTTTCCTCGACTCCGCTGAGGGTGGAGTACTGACGCTTGTTCCGCTCAGCATCGACTCCCTGGAAAAACCTTTCAGAACAAAGCGGCTCGGAAGCGGTCTTGTATTTTTGATGTGCTGTTTAGGCTTTAAAAGGCTTCACCACATCAGGAACCCTTTTAGCCCCCAAAAAACTTTCCAACTTCCCTCCACTTCCTTCCAGTCCATTTACTGGGCCGTAATGAGTTCTTCCCTCGAATGAATAATAAATATGCTCTTTTCCATCGGCGCCACCAGATGCTCGCGAGGGTTAAATCAAATCAGCGTCCCCACGCGGCGGATTAGCACCGCCCTGTGACAATTATCACCGATTAATGGTTATTGCTTCCATGCTCTCGGGCGGAGCGCGTCGCGCATCTGCTCTCATTGACTGTTGGCGGATACGTCGGGTGGCGATCAATGGCTTCGCTCTCATCTCCTGATGTGTTTGGAAACAGTTGAGTGGGATTTATGAGAGGCGGAGCTGTTGGCAAAGTTGCTCCATGCTCACACACTTACTTTAATAGGCAGTAATGGATGGATTTGCAGGATGTTCATGTATAAATATAGTGTAATGTGCCAGAAGGCTATTCTGGATCAATCGATTACCAACTAATTTACCATTGACTCCTAAACACTGACATTAAGCCCAGTAATTGGTTTGTTGATGGTGGTCTGTGTATTATTGCTGATTTTTTTGTAATATTACGTGGATCTGATCATTTGATTTAATTATTGTTTACTTTATTGTTTGCTTTCCACTGACAGATTTACTTCCTGATATTTGCTTTTTCTGGCCTTTCCAGGGTCCAGTAGGTGCTGGCCAGAGCTGACCAGTACTGACCAAGATTTATTATTTTTATATTATATATTTTTGTATTACATTTAATTACATTAAAGGGCCAATGTCCTATATTTTGTTCCGAGATTAAGATCCACATAAAGAGTATGTTGGTTGAATTTATTATTTATAAGATTATAATATTAATTATAATATATACGTACCTTAACATTGCTTAGAATTAAACTGGGGGGAGGGGGGCTTCCTGAAAATGCCCACTAGCCAGTTCTGCAAGTGTTTCTCACTTGGTATTGGACATCGCTGCTGCTCTGTAGCATCTATCAGCAATGCATTTCTATCAGGGGTGTCTGGATACTTTAGGACAGCCGTTTAGGACTGTATCCATAGTGGTACTTGAAACAATTAGTTATAAAGCCAGGCCTACACTGGACTCTCCAGCCTGCTTCAGGAGCAGATGTCCGGGTGAGGGGAGAGGCTGAGGACATATGCGTTTGACAGGACAGGCGGTGCTTCTTTTTGTCCCCCTGTCCTTGACATTCCCAGCACTGGTTTGACACATCATTACCTCATCTCCCTACAACCGGGCTGCGCCACTGCAGGGACTGGTTCCTGTTCCTGTTTCTCAGTGCTGTTGTTGTGAGGCGTACCTGCATCGCCAGTTCAATAAAGCAATCTCCTCGCTGTTTGTTTTGCCAGGGGCTGAAGGGCGCTCAGCAAAGTGAGCCATAAATCTGCAGGCTGGAGAAGAGTCGTCTCCTGGTTAAAGGCATTTACATGCAAGAGCGTTTGACTTTCAGAAACCCGCGACCTTCAGAAGGCCCTCTCACTGCGTCTGCTTTAATTCCTTCCTATCTTTCTGCTTTGAGATTTTCTTATCGTTGTTCGAGCGCCCGTGTAGCGAACAAGCTAGTGCGGCATTTCCTGCTGGAACAGGAACACATGGGTTCTGTTCCTTTTCATCTCTGGCTTTTAAGACTTTTTTCCACTCGAATTCGGGACCGGGGACCTTCTTTAACTCAAAAGGTTCTTGAAAGCCATCCAGCTTGTCCCGTTTTTCATCCTGGAGAGGCGTGAGGGGATCCGAGAAGCTCCTCCTCAACATGGCAGAGAAACTAGCTCATCCAGGAGGTGCTTTTCTGAGGGAAACCATGAAGAGAACCACAGTCAGGTTCTTAACACATGCATGGCCCAAAAGTAGTTCTTCTATGGCGTCTTCTAAGCTTTTAAAAGTGTAAGGGACAGAGACTAGAGAAAGGTACAGGAAAATCATCTGACAGCCTTCAAAAGGGTACACTTCTGGTTCCATGTCCTGGTTTCCTCTGGGCCTTGGTGTTGCTCAGCAGCGTCTGACAGAGCCTAAAAATACCAAGCGCATCATGAAAGACCCCTGCCCCAGGATACAGGTCCCTCTGTGCCGGTTCAGGGCATACAGGAGCACGCGATCATGCGCTGCGCATGTTCCCTGTCCGGAAAAACGGAGGCCTTGTGACTCCTCGCTCGTCCTGTGAACTTTAAAATGCCACAAAGCGAAGGGAGGAGGGGTGGTATTTTAAGCTCAGCTGCTTTCTGATAGCTCCATTGTCCTTCATCCACTGCATCCACGGCTGCCTTCACTTCTTCACCAGCTAGAGCCGGGCCTAAGAAAAATGTAGGAGGAATATTAAGATAAACATTAAAGAGTTAAGAATGGGCCTCAGTCATCATCCATCATCCACTTATACAGTTCTCCCTTACAGTAGTCTGCATTGCGGCATTGTCCAGTTTCTCTTAAACCCTCATAAATACACATTTTAATGATCCATTATTTAGTCAAATTCACATAGCAACATGGAGGAATAACAAAAATGCTAAAGGTAAAAGTAACAGAAAAGGAAACAGCCATTGGCTATTTAACCCCTTAAACAGCCTTAAATTGACCATTAATAAATATTAGATAATAAAATATTATCAAAAACATTTTTTTAACAACTGATTTACCATTGACTCCCAAACACTGTCATTAAGCCCAGTAATTGGTTTGTTGATGGTGGTCTGTGTATTATTGCTGATTTTTTTGTAATATTACGTGGATCTGATCATTTTATTTAATTATTGTTTACTTATTTACACATCTGCCAGAACTGACCAGTACTGACCAAGCTTTATTATTTATTATTACATTTTATTATTAAATTAAAGGGCCCATATCCTATATTTTTTCAAGATCCACATAAAGAGTATGTTGGTTGAATTGATTATTTATAAGATTATAATATTTATTATAATTTATATGTACCTTAACATTGCTTAGAATTAAACAAGAGTGAGTTTCCCAAAAATGCTTACTAGCCAGTTCTGTAATGCGGCATTGTCTAGTTTATATTAAACCCTCATAAATACACATTTTAATGATCCATTATTTAGTCAAATTCACATAGCAACATAGAGGAATAACAAAAATGCTAAAGCTAAAGCTAAAAGTGACAGGAAAGGAAACAGCCAACAGCTATTTAACCCCCTTAAACAGCCTTAAATGGTTCACTGGTGGGCCGAAAGTATTATTAAAAACCTTTATCACTAAAATAGTTTAAAAGCCCCACCAGGTTGCCCAGAAGTCCCTGTAGTTACTGAGTAATACACCTTAGTGTGTAAAAAGGGGTTAAACCAACTGTTGTCAGGCCCCCCACCCATCACCCACCTATACCAGACCAGCGGCACACCTTCCTACCACTGCTACCTGTCTAATGACCATGTTAAAACCTAAATGGACTCGTAACTATCTGACACTATTATTAATATCACTATTATTAACTATCTACACCATGATTATTATATTATGAATATGATCAGAGCAGTTCAACAGTTTAGGTGGTTTTGTAACTTTATCAATAATTTATAAGTAGTTCTGATCAGAGGAGGGCGGGTCGGGTCCCCCTTGTGAGTCTTGGTTCCTCCCAAGGTTTCTTCCTCCAACTCTGAGGGAGCTTTTCTTGCCACTGTCGCCGTTGGGGTCTGCTCACTGGGGGTCTTTGATCCTTCATGTCTTACGTTATTTCTTTTTTGTCTCTGTCTTTTACTAATTACTAATTATGTAAAGCTGCTTTGTGACGACAACAGTTGTAAAAAGCTATACAAATACATTTGACTTGACTTGACTTAAACTGAACCTTAGAAGCTGACCTTCTAAACTCAATCTTACAATCTAAGACAAGTGTGAGGTCGTTGGATAGTTAAGAAAATATTTAGGAGCTTATTTTTTAAGAAAACCAACTGTTACAATTTTTCATTAAAGTAAAAAAGTTGATGAGAACATTCTGAAGAAGTACTGAATCTGAATCTGAAGCTGGCCCCTCGCATTGTGTTTGTTGGCTGTATGAGCGAATGACCCTGTTCCCTGCTGCTGAGTGTGTTTTTACAATCGCCAACTAATAACCTAGTCCATCTCACTAACTAACTAACTAACTAACAGTTTCTCCTACTTTCATTAATGATACACATATGAAACTGAATGTAGGAGTAGCAGATACAGTTCCACACGTCCAGTTATTTTAATGTAGTTCAGACCAAGACCAGTCTGACTACAAATCCTAGTTACACCTAGACCAGTCTGATTCCAAATAGTAATGAGACCAAGACCAGTCTGACTCCAAATAGTTATGAGACCAAGACCAGTCTGACTCCAAATCCAAGTTACACCTAGACCAGTCTGACTCCAAATAGTAATGAGACCAAGACCAGTCTGACTCCAAATAGTTATGAGACCAAGACCAGTCTGACTCCAAATAGTAATGAGACCAAGACCAGTCTAACTACAAATAGTAATGAGACCAAGACCAGTCTGACTCCAAATAGTAATGAGACCAAGACCAGTCTGACTCCAAATAAGGAGACCAAGACCAGTCTGACTCCAAATAAGGAGACCAAGACCAGTCTGACTCCAAATAGTAATGAGACCAAGACCAGTCTGACTCCAAATAAGGAGACCAAGACCAGTCTGACTCCAAATAGTAATGAGACCAAGACCAGTCTGACTCCAAATAAGGAGACCAAGACCAGTCTGACTCCAAATAGTAATGAGACCAAGACTAGTCTGACTCCAAATAAGGAGACCAAGACTAGTCTGACTCCAAATAGTAATGAGACCAAGACCAGTCTGACTCCAAATAGTAATGAGACCAAGACCAGTCTGACTCCAAATAAGGAGACCAAGACCAGTCTAACTCCAAATAGTAATGAGACCAAGACCAGTCTGACTCCAAATAAGGAGACCAAGACCAGTCTGACTACAAATAAGGAGACCAAGACCAGTCTGACTCCAAATAGTAATGAGACCAAGACCAGTCTGACTCCAAATAAGGAGACCAAGACCAGTCTGACTACAAATAAGGAGACCAAGACCAGTCTAAACATATAACCATTTGATCATTATAGAGCACTTTTGGATTTTAATCAAACAGTAACTCTACTTTTCTTTTTTTCCATAATCAACTTCAGCAACTTTATAAATGTATAGCAAAGTAATGAGTTCAGCTTTTTCAAACACATGGCAAGGAATGATTTCAGAAGTTCGTTTGGCATAATTAGCAGAAGAAATGTCCGGAAGCACTTTCTGCTATTTCTGCCCGAATCTAGTCTTTGGAACGGAGACTAAATGAGCACGCTTTGCATGGATGTCGCTGCATGTTGCCTGAGGCCTCCCAGCTCGATAATTACACGGTTAGCGAGGCTATGAGGAATAGTGGGATGTTCGGAAGAGTAGCCAGTCTTTGCCCGGACTTTTGAGAAATGAGACCCTGCGACGGAAATGGCTAATGGAATTGGCTTCATTTTGCTAATCTGCCCCTGGCTTTTTGAAACGTGAACCCTGCAAAGTGCCTCACAATCCAATCATTCCACACCCATTTGAAATAGCCACTTAGACTTATTAGCTAAGCTACAAAGCAGCAGCAGCACCAAGCTGCTATGGCTGCTTTAACAGCTCCCTGAAGAGACGCAGACTCGACTAAGAGTTGCTTTGATGTAAAAAATGCTAGTTCCTAGTTGAACTTGGCAAACAAAGTCGCGGGTCTGGAGAGCCAGAGAGCGAGATAGGAAAAACAGGACATCCCTGCTTTTATACGGCTGTTAATAACTAATCCTGACAGCGAAGAGGATGTTGTCTGTTTAAGATTTATTGGTCTTGCTTCACTTGGCTACACGTGAAAGAGCCCACCTGGAGCCTGTCATATGCTCGGATGAAGATGCAGCTTCGGAGGGAATCCACCCTCCCCCTTCTTTCTACCTGTCTGCTGGAAAAGGCAGAGAGTGACAGGCCCAAGCGCTAGGGGGAGCAGGGTGACCCATCCCAACACTGACATTTTGGCCAATAATCTCATGTTTCACTTGTTTGTCAGGTACTAAATGCGGGCAGACGCTTTTGGCATGAGCTGAATTCGTTCTGGGAGAGATTTCCTGAAGTAGATTGTCTCCCCCGCAGTGTTCTGGCAGCCAAGGAAACCGATGGGACTCGGTTCTGAAAACCCACCAATGAAGTGTTTCTTTCTAAAAATGTCTTGAGCGCAGAGACACACACCTTTGGGGTTTAATTTTAGGCATGCTGATGACAAAATAGATCTTTGAGGCTTGAACCTCACTGCTACAGAATGAAAGCTGCCCTGTAGTCCAGGCCTTTAAGTGGTATTTATACAGGACTACCCTCCCCAAGCCCTGATCACCCTGAATTTAGCTAGAAGTCGACTAGACTGGACATGTCAGCTGTCGAAAGTTTGCCTCTCCTTACTTGTGCTATTATACTTTAAGCAAAAATTGGTTCTTAGAGGGTCTTTCTTAGTTTCTATACATTTGGTACATTACTTTGTAGCTCTGGTTCAAGTCAGACTGACTTCAAATGCTAATGAGATCAAGACCAGTCTGACTTCAAATGCTAATAAGATCAAGACCAGTCTGACTTTAAATACTAATAAGATCTAGACCAGTCTGAATACAAAGACTAATAAGACCAGTCTGACTTCAAATACTAATAAGATCTAGACCAGTCTGACTTCAAATACTAATAAGATCAAGACCAGTCTGACTTTAAATATGAATAAGATCAAGACCAGTCTGACTTCAAATACTAATAAGATCAAGACCAGTCTGACTACAAATACTAATGAGATCAAGACCAGTCTGACTTTAAATATGAATAAGATCAAGACCAGTCTGACTTCAAATACTAATAAGATCAAGACCAGTCTGACTACAAATACTAATAAGATCTAGAGCAGTCTGACTACAAAGACTAATAAGATCAAGACCAGTCTGACTCCAATTAATAATAAGATCAAGACCTGTCTGACTACAAATACTAATAAGATCAAGACCAGTCTGACTTCAAATACTCATAAGATCAAGACCAGTCTGACTTCAAATACTCATAAGATCAAGACTAGTCTGACTACAAATACTAATAAGACCAGCCTAACTGAATTTAACTAGAAGTCGACTAGACTGGCCATGTTAAATACAATTACAAACACAGCATTTTTGAATTCTGGCCAGAAAGCTTCATTTTATTCTGGGCACAGAACCGGCACGGCATTGTCGTTTGATATTCCGTCAGTTCATTATTATTGACTGTTTATATTGATTTTCTGTCTCATCTGACCTCAAGGACGCTGCACAACATTAAATATACTTTTACATGTCATATATATTGCTCCTGATTCTGAAGCTCTTTTGAAGATACAGATATACACCACTGTATCCTGCTTTTAACTGTCTCTACTGTTCAGGCAAGAAGGCTTTCTATTAGATTTTGAAGGAGCGTTGCAGTGAGGATTTGATTGTTTTCACCGGCAAGAGCATTAGTGAGGTCAGGATGTTGAATGGATGACCATCACCCCACCTCATCATCCCCAACTCATCATCTCATGCCAAAAGTATTGGATGGAGCTCCACCATCCATCATTCCAAAGAACACAGTTCTTCCACTGCTCCACAGCTCAGCTCAATGCTGGGGGGCAAAATACCCCTCTAGCCCACGTCTGACATTAGGCAGCATGGTTCCAATAGGTGATATCTGCTTCAGGGAGGCTTTTTTCTATTGGTAGTACTACTCTACAGGGACTAGACAAGCTGTTTACTTTCGTTAGCAGGGGTCTCCACAAACATTTGGACATATAGTCTATTTGCGCCTGTTCACGCCTGAGTCCACTATCTACGTTAGTTCCTGCACGGTGGTTGTTGTCTGTTGACTCTCAGTGCTGTAAATGTTTCACTAAACCTTCGTCGCTTATGACCTTTCTGAAGCAGCGTGGCTCCGACCATGTGGCGTGGAACAAATGGAATACGGAGAACGACCAATCAGGCATAAAAGAATACCTCGGATTGTAGCAACGCACCCCCTCGTTCTTGGAAAGTGCTAGCCGACAATACACTGTAACTGTAGGGTTAGCTCATGAGAGAGAGAGAGTCAGTGGGGGTTTAGAGGGCAGCCTGTCGAATCACTTGGAAAGCCTTTAATGTGGCTTCATAGCTGCAGTGTTACACTGGTCATAAACAAGGGGTTGGCATCAGTACATGTGCTATAAATATGATGTATGATAGGCATTGTTTGGCAGTGTTTGCCTGAAGGGGTGTGATATGTGCATACCACGTTTCCTCTGAGCTCCGCCTACCTCATTGGTTCACTACATAGGGCTACAATTACACTCATCTGTTGTTTGGATTGTGTGTGTACTCACATTCATGTGTGATAAGCACTTTGGTGGCGCAGTGTGTTCGCTTGCTGGGGGTGTTTCAGAGCTTGTGGAGTGAGTGTGTGTATTGCTCATATAGGAGGAGGTGGTATTCAGCCCCCTGCAACAGTTTTGACACTGGCACAGATTGCTCCAGCCAGTGTGGGTGCTGCAAACCATCATTACGCTCTTAAGGTACATCTTTAGAGTTTCTGCCAAATTCGTCTTCAACGTTTCTAAGTTCAGCCATGTTCAGCTCCTCCACTGCTGTGTTCTCTCTTCACTGGCTTCCTGTAGCTGCTGCCCAGGTCATCAGATTCACCCTGACTCTGGCCTACAAAGCCAAGACTAGACCAGCCAGCCTCTCCGTACTTGATGGCAATGGTCAAAAACCTGATCTGCACCAAGAGCCCTTCCAGCTTCAAGTACGGCTCGGCTCGACCCGCCATCCTTTAAGATCTACGGAAGACGAGCGTCCAGACTTTTTTCTGTCCTGCACCGAAGTGGTGGAACGAATTTCCCCTGGGTGTCGAACAGCAGAGTCCAGCACTCGCTGTCTTCAAACCCAGACTGAAGACCCTCCTCTTCTGAGAGTACTTGGGTGAATAGTAGAGTATTATGGTCTCCTTATTGGCTTGTGTTTAGTAGAGTCTAAGATTAGAGGATCTTTGAATTATTAGTCTATTCAAACTAGCTGAGTTTCTTCTTAAGTGAACAGTGAAGCTCTTTTGTAGGTCGCTCTGGATAAAATGCCTTAAATGTAAATGTAAATGTTTGGGGTGGAATTTCTCTCTCTTCCTGGCAGATGTTCTCCTGGTTGTTTAGGGTGTTTTAGGTTGTTTAGGGTGCAAGGGCCTAGTGCCTGGATTTGTCCCAGCCAACATGCTAAATTTGGGGCTAAAATAAATGAAACTTGGGCTTGGTGGGTTTCAAGTGGATATAGGCTCTGAGTGGGTTTGTACCTCTGTTGTTAGTGGGATCCAGTTGGGCTTCTCAAATGGATCCCATTATTACAGCCCACCTTAATCTCACAGGGTCCCATCTAAGCCCCATGGGCAATGGGCAACTCAAATCGGGTTTTTACCAGCTTGGGAATGTTTGGGAATGTTAACCCATTATCCTTGGCAGATGTTCTCTAGTTTGTTGAGGTTAGGCTAGGTTGTGAATTGACATTTATTCCTCAGGTAGAAGTGGAGATACTAGAAGTTTAAGCTTTAAGCATTTTACTCCAGTAAAAGTGTAAAAGTAACTACAAAAACTACTTCAAGTAGAAAAGTAAAAGTAATGGATGGAAAACAAAGGCCGAAAGCTTAGGCCGCGCCACAGGGGTCTATAGTGCACTACCCCCCATCCCCAAAAATTGCACAAGGCTCCTGTTTCAGCTGCAGATCTGCCCATTGAAAATGAAGCATTTCAGTAATATCAGCTCTATTAAAGGAGCGTCTCTGTGCTCTACTGAGCATTAACATGAGCTTCATGGAGGAAAATATGAGGAGTCGTCGTCTAGAAGTTTTGTAAAGCTGCAGAAAGTCAGACTTCAGAGGCGTGTGATCAATAAGCTTTATTGGAATGTAAATGTGGGGCTCAGTCGGGACGTTTCACTGCAGCTCTCTTGAGTCTCTTCCACAGACACAGTCTTCATACTAGAGTACAGACGTCTGCTGTGAGCTCGCTGGAGAGTGACGGGACGTGTGCAGGTGTGATGGATCGCTTATAAACCAATAGGGAGTCAGAATGGTAGGGGATGAATACGGGATGAAAACAAACATTTAAAAAGTAAGGAGTAGAAAGTTTAGATAATTAATGAAAATGTATAAAGTAGAAGTAAAAAGTCGGCTGAAAAATAAACAATTACTCCAGTAAAGTTTAGATAACCAACATTTCTACTTATGTAATTTAACGAAGTAATTGTACTTCACTACTTGACACTTCTGGTTTCTACGAGCTTTGCTTCTAGATTTGCTTCAAGTATTTCAGATTAGTTGGATGACATTTGTGGATTTTGAAATATTGCCACTGATTTTGATTGATCAGGACTTTCAGAATCTCCTGTGTTGCTTTGTTCTAATACTTGGGATCATTGTATTGCTAAAAGGTGAAGTTTCTCCCACCCATAGTATTTAGCAGACTGAAGGAGGTTGCCTTGCATTATCTCTCACCATCCATCCATTTCCTTGAAAACAGCTTTGCTCACAGTTTAGGATTTTCACTCTTTTTACCTGGCAGATTTGTTGTTGAGGTTGTTTAAGTTGGTTGGGTGATATTCTTGAACCCTTTTCCAGTAGTGCCACAGGTTTCCAGTTGCATTGATTTCATTGATCTAGACTTCAACCTCTCCTGTGTTGCTTTGGCTTAGTGCTTCGGCTTAGGGATCGCTGTCCTGCTGAAAGGCCAATTTTTTTTTCAGACTAAAGCAGTAAATCTTGAAATATTCTTGGGTCTTTCACAATCCATCCATCACTTTAAGAAAAGCTTTGTTGGGATAGGTTTCCAAGTGCCTGCTGAGGAATAGGCCCCATCTTAACGTTATACTACCACCACCATGCTTCACTGTTGGATAGGGTTTGTTGGGTAATGGGCCGGGTTCCATTAGTTTTGATTTTTGGTTTCCAAGTGCCTGCTGAGGAATAGGCCTCATCATAACGTGATACTACCACCACCATGCTTCACTGTTGGATAGGGTTTGTTGGGGAATGGGCCGGGTTCCATTAGTTTTGATTTTTGGTTTCCAAGTACCTGCTGAGGAATAGGCCTCATCATAACGTGATACTACCACCAGCATGCTTCACTGTTGGATAGGGTTTGTTGGGGAATGGGCAGGGTTCCATTAGTTTTGAGTTTTGGTCAAAGATCTTTATTTTTTGTCTCATCTGACCACAAAACCTTCCTACATTTTTCAGAGATGGTTTTCTTCAGTAACGGCTTCTACCTAGCCATCCTCTCATTCAGGTCAATTGCGTCCTTGATGTCTTTGGACTGATTTACCTTAACTCCTGTCTAAGTTACTGAACTCTGTTGGACGTTTTTGTACCAAACTTGGAAACACACACAGGCAAACACAACTGCTCTGACTTTAGTTTAGCTTGGCTTCCAGAAGACATTGTGTGCAGTTAGAACCCACTAAAATGGCCCTAAATAATGAAATCCACAACCTCAGGCATTTCCACACTGAGTTAAAGGGCAAACCACACAGCAGATTACACAGCTATATGAGCCAAAAGCTATTATTTTGAGCCAAAATCAGAATTACGAGGCAAAATATCAAAAAAGGGGATTGTAGAACATGAACAGTACGTTCCTGTAAACACACTGCTGTGGTTTCTCTGCATAGCTCACTACTGGTGCATGCCATGCTGTGCTGCTTAGACCAGTGTTGACTTCAACCTGACCGTGTTTTGTCTGTTCCCCTCAGATGCTGGAGCCCAAGCTGGATGAGCAGTGCGAACTGGGGGCTCGCCGTCGCCCCTCGGAGGATGAGCGCTCTTTGGGCAGCCCGTCAGATGCCCCGGCCACCACGGCCAGCAGCCCTCAGCCCAGCGAGCTCCTCACTCCACTGGAAGAAACCAGACACCTGGTGCCTCCAACACCTCCACCGTCCACCGAGGGTGAGGACGGCAAGAGCAACGAGGGAAGCCTGAGCGAAATTTGGAAGAGTGTGGAAAAGGAGTACAGAGGTGAAGAGGAAGAGGAGGAAGATGATGTGAGGAAGACTCTGGAAGAAGAGGAAGAGGAGGAGATGGAGGAAAGGGACGAGGAAGGAGAGGAAATCTGCAAGTTTGAAGAAAGGCAGCTGCCGCAAGTGGATGAAGACAATGCCTCTGACGCCCCAGACACCAACGCACCTCCTTCGTCCTCTTCCTCATCCTTCGTCATCCCTGAGCTGCGCCTGGACCGCTCCTTCAGCGCTGACGCCCTCTCCTCACCCGCCACGGACGAGGAGTACGAGGAGGATGACGAGGACGAGGACGAGGAGGAAGAAGAGGAAGAGGACAGCGATGATAACTTCCTGGAACGCAGAGACAGCAAGCGGAGGAGCATGGTGGAGGGAGTCTCATGCGAAAAGCATGGAGGGGCTGGAGGGCTTAGCGTCCAGAACTCACTGCGTCGCCGCACGCACAGCGAGGGCAGCCTGCTGCAAGACCCCCGTGGGACCTGCTTCACCTCCGACAATGCCATCAACTGCTTGGAGGCCGCCTCCGCCCACAAGGGAGGCTGGACTCTGCCCTCACCCAAAACCCTGAAGAAGGAGCTGACGAAGAACGGAGGGTCCATGCACCAGCTCTGCATGCTGTTCTCGGGCAGAAAGGTGAGCTCCTCTTCCTGCACACAGGATGCAGACACAGTACGAGTGCCTATCTCTGATATCACAGCAGTTACATTCAGTAGAATTCCAGAAATACTCTGGACGTTTCCCAAATCTTCAGATGCATTTTTAACCCCCTAATGCTCAGCAGAGCCACTCACCACTCACCCACTCACCTGGTCCAACCACTGACAAGCTTCATTCTACCCCATTCAGTAAAGATACCCCAGTAAATATTAAATAAATTAATGTAATTAGGTACCTTATCACATTATCTAAAATCAATGAGAGAGTTTCTTCTGTAGAAGCTCCAGATCTCATCAGAACAGATAAAGTAGGTGAACATAAATCCAGTAAAAAGGAGAAACAAGAGCTTCTCATTCTGGAGATCTTGTCGGTGAGCTAGTCTGAAGAACAGAGCTCGATTCCTCCAGGTTTCTCCAGTCCAGCCAGCACAGCTTGGAGGATGTGTTCAACTCCATCATCAGGAGCAGCATCATTAAGCCCTGATTTACCACCAAACCAGGTGTTGATCTGAGGAGAACTCTAAATAATACTAGACTCCATGAGGAGAACTTTGGAGATGTTCTAATGATGAACACAGTGATGGAGAACCACCACCACCACTTTCTGTAGGAGTGTTATTATTAGTGTTTATTCTAATATCAGTGATTTACTGAGCAGATAAACACTTACTGACCAGATCAGCAGCTTTTTCATTTTGATTTTCACAGCGGACTAAAACCTCTGCACAGTGCAGTTTACTGCGTGATCCTGTTAGTGGGTTTATAGAGTACACTTACTTTTGTCTTTATGTGCTGGTTATTTAAAGCTGTTACATAGACGCTGTTACTGCCAGCCTTGTATATACAGTTTTATACAAAAGTTTGGGCACCCCTGGTCAAAATACATGTGTTGCTGATTTTTTATAATAATAAAAGGTGAATAAGTGAATAAGGGCATCTACAGGGGGCAAACCTATTTAATTATTCTGTTAGAAAACATGTGATTGGACCAGGAATGCCCAACCATTTACGTGCGACCATAAACAAACATTAACTGAAGCTGCTCTATGCAATTAATTCTGAATGAATAGACCAATAGAAATGCAGTAAATTACTCTGAATCAACTCTTTCACATGTAACGTTAAGAACACGCCTTCTCCTGTAAAGTCATCATGTTTTTCATTGTAAATATATATATATATATATATATATATAAAATATTTGAGTAGGCCAAGATATATAAGAATAAGATCCTTGTTAAAATACATAAGAAATTTAAAATAAATTGACAATAATTGTTTTAATAATGTATTCATTTATGAACTTATTATATATATATATATATATATATATATATATATATATATATGGGGTGTATAGGGTGTATACTGCATACTTTATGTAAATTATTATACTAACTATTATTGACTTTTATTGTCACTTTATTTACATTTTAGCAACAAGGACTTTCTTTATTTAATATCTAATATATATATTAATAAAATACAGTATATACACTACAGTATATCTAGCACTTCAGTTTACTCCAACAAATAAATGTAGTTAATAAATGAGTTGGAGAGTGCAGTACAGAGCTGGTAGCTGAAGCAGTGCAGTAGTACACAGAGTTCTGAGCTCCATTTAAATACTGTCCCATCTCCACATCTCTGTCTCGGTGACCGTGCTCCCATGTCCCTTTCTCTGTGGTTCTCTCCTCTATCATTTAGGTTTAGAGGCATTTTCTGATTTGTCCACTAAGGGGCACTCTGTGGCTGTTATTTCTGCTGTGAGTTACCAGCCACTGTGCCTATATTCTGAGCTTTCCCCGACCACATGAACTCTCCCCAACATGCCTGCACGCTAATTTTATCATGTTTGTTTGTGTAGGTACGCCTGCAGGGCCGACTGTGTGTAGAGTTCAGTACAGTGTGCTGAGTTAATCCAGGCTATAAGTGACGTCCCTAAACTAGCTCACATGATCAGACATGCAGATATTAGACAGAGTGGACAGTGCGACAGCTGTGTTCTCCTGTTTTCTGAACCGAGTTCTGGACCATATTAATCTGCCAGAACTGTTTATTGTACTGTTTAAGATTCTGAATTAAATTGAGTAGAATGGATTTTGTTACTGTGCCTTTATAACACATATATATGTAAATTAGCTCTGTTCTGATTGGCTTTAGCTTTATTGCACCATTCAAATGGTTAAAAAACTTTAAAACTTATGTCTAATATGAATATGCAAAGCAGTTTAGATGTAGGCTAAATAGGCATACATTTATTTCTTTATTTTGTTTTTTATTATATTTTTTCTTACAAATTTAGAGATGTTTAATCGTTCTTCCTCCCAAATTTAAATAATTGTAGTAGACTTTTTCAGGGCCTTTTTTTTGTTTGTTTTCCTAAATTTAAGAGATTTTAAGGCACCATTTCTCCAAATTGAAATTATTTTAATATACTTTATTGAGGAATTGTTTTCTATACATTTAAGGAAGTTAAAGCTTAAGAAGTTTAAGTAAAAATTATAATTTCAAATTTAAAGGATTTTAATGTACTTTTTCTCCAAATGTAAATAATTTTAGGAGATAGTTTAAGGGCATTTTTCTGCAAATGTAAGGGATATTTAAGATTTAAGATTTCTTTAGCTAAATTTTAATGATTTTAGGACACAATTTCTCCAAATTTTAATGATTTTACTTTTTATTTTTGTCTAAATCTGAGGAATTTTAAAGGATTTCCCCAAATTTCTTTGTAAGAAAAATCATTCCCAATTCCCTCCTAGTCACTGGGACTAAATAGAAAGAAAATATTTATTAATTATTTTAATATTTTGCTGTTTTAAGTAAAAATAGTAAATGTAAGACTTTATTTGGGGTGAAAACCTCTCATGTCATTAAACAAACCTATTTACCACCCTGTTACTTTACCTAAGAATGAACACGCTGATTTCCGGGCCCCTGTTAGTGCTATTAAATATGATATTTATGGATTTTCAGCCTCAGAAGATGTTAATGTTTGCATTCAGAGAGTTAATGATCCCTGGTATTTGTGCTTTAGTGTATTAGAGAGAGCGAGAGAGAAGAAAAGAGAGGGAGGCAGAGGATCCAGGCAATTTGGAGCCTTAAATGGCAGTGTTAGCATATCAGAAGGAATGCTCCATGCTGCAGTATGTGTGTGTGTGTGTGTGTGTGTGTGTGTGTGTGTGTGTGTTTGTTTTGGCTCAATCTCAGTGTGATTTTACTACCTTTTGGCGTCATCAGGCTCCCATTTCTCCAGCTGTGTGCGGTGTGGAGTCCTGTCTGCAGCTGTAAATCACAGAGCATCTCTTTATACTGTAGATGCCTCCTGACTGAACCCCGGCACAAAACACTTCCAGCTCTAAGAGCTGCACCGCCCCCCTGTGCACTCTCAGAGCCCCCGCGGCACATCTCACTCATTTCTACACCAACCTGCAGCACTGCAGACACCTCCTGTACTCTCATACTGTATAACCCAAATCCACTGCTGTTTCTGATTCAGGAAGGTACATCAGACACCCCCACACAATAATACCATACACACACAGATACTGTATGGACAAAAGTATTGGGACACCTGCTCAGCCATTGTTTTATCTGAAATCAAGGGTATTAAAAATGGTCTGTTCGACTTTGAAGTGACTGTCTCTCTACTGTCCAGGGAAGAAGAAGGAGCATTGCTGTGAGGATTTGATTGCATTCAGTGACAAGAGCATGATTAGTGAGGTCAGGATATTAGGTGATGATCACAACCTCAACTCATCATCCCCAACTCCCGAATTCATCCAAAAGTACTGGATGGAGCTCCACCACCATCATTCCAGACAACACAGTTCTTTCATTTCCACAGCTCAATGCTGGGGGGCGTTATACCCCTCTAGCCCATGCCTGGCCTGGCATTAGGCAGCATGGTGCCAGTAGGTTCTAGAATGCAATGAGTGCAACTTTAAGTAGATAAGTAGATAGATGTATATAAGTACAATGCGCACACACACACACACACACACACACACACACACACACCTTCAGTCTGTTCTGAAAACAAAAACATTCTAAACATTGGTCATTAATATGCATGAGCTCATTAACATGCTGATTTTAATTGGCTGCTCCTAAGATTACAGATAAAAATAAGACAGCAGTACAGAAGAAGCGTCACGCTGACCACCACCACAGTCACTTTATGAACATCATGTGATGTTCCCCATCACCAGCATGTTTCACGGATCTGACTCGCTGTGACCTGGCGTGTCTGGCTGTACTGATGTTTAGCTTGTGATGATCTTGTGAAGATCTTGATCTCCAGTCTGTTTCCGGAGACTCAGGCCTGCTCCTGAGCGTCAGTAAGCAGGTCTGACGCTCTTCTGGAAATACTTCTCATGGTCAGTGCATACACACATACACACACTATGAATGAGAATGGAAAAGCCACAAATCAGCATCAGCGGAGGAGAGCCGTGGCCTTTGGGCAGTGTGTGTGTGTTTGTGTGTGTGTGTGTGTGTGTGTGTGTGTGTGTGTGTGTGTGTGTGTGTGTGTGTTCTGTTTACATTGCATTGTTTAGGACTCTTGGCCTGGTATGTGTGAATTTACAGTGCTAATGAAAAGTCACATGGTTTCTAGGAGTGGAGGTAAACACCACACAGCTCACACCTATTACAACCAAAGATGGCCTCATTGTTCGACATCACAAACAGCGGCAGTTCCTTTCATTATTATTATTATTATTATTATTATTATTATTATTTTACTGGAAGTTACTATTACTACTACTAATAATAAAAAACTATAATAATAACTATTATTATTATTATTATTATTATTATTATTATACTACAGGATATTTATTATTTACATTATTTTTACTATTACTGTTATTATTATACAGAAAACTACTACTACTAATAATAATATGATTATAATAATAATAATAATAATAATAATAAATATAATAATAATAATTATTATTATTATTATTAAAAAATAAAAATTATTATTATTGATAAATATAAAAATAAATAATAACTAGTATTATTATTATGTATCATATTATTATTATTGTAATGTTTAATGTAATAATTATAATTATTATTACAATTATACTACAGGGTAATTATTATTTTGATTATGTTTATTATGTTTATTATTTTTATTTTAATTATTTTTATACTACATTATCATTATTATTATTATTATTATTATTATTATTATACTACAGGATCATCATTATTAATATTTTTATTATTGTTATTATTATCTTTAACATTATTATTATTACACAGGATTTGATCAGCTAACGTATCCTACAGTTTCTGATACATGATCATACTACCTATACCTATATCTCTGGAATATTCAGTCTCATTTGGGAATGTTGTACTTGGAATTTCTTTGATGTGCGGTTTCCACATAGCAACCATTTTTGTATCCAATTTTTCGAATGCTGAAACCTTGCGAGCCCATGGTGGTGGGCACCTATTATGTTTTTTCTAATGCTCATACACTGACAACATCATTGCACTCAGGTGGAATCCCAAAACCCCAGCATCCTAGCGACACCTTGGATAACACAGCAACCACATCGAAAAGCATAGGGACCAACTAGCAACCATCAGATTTAGCAGAGCAACTACGTAGGATAATCCTGCCCTGTAAAACATAAGGATAGCAACTGCCTGGTAACCCATCACCAAAACAAAAAGAACAGAGTGATGGATGACCATGAGTACTTTCACACAATAATGCTTTAGCTTTAGCATTAGCCTCCTGAAACCAGACTTCAGTTCTGGATGTGGTGGGAGGTTCTACTGCAGATCCTGATGCTCCAGCTACCCTTTCCAGCTGCTGCTTCACTTCCTCTAGTTACTTTAGTAGTTTTACTGGGGGTGCTATTACTTTTACTACAGTTGTTTTTCTACCCCAGTAGCCGTGTTTTATTGGGGGATGTGTTTAGGCCTTTAAACCACCACTTTAGAGTTGAAGGTGTTGCCTTGGGTCATGAAACGACTGTAGGGTTTGGTTCCAGTGTTCATTATATCAAAGGTTCCTCGCCGTAGAACCCTTCTTGCTTAGACTGTAAGTGTATGATATAGTTTGCCACTATTTAAGTGTGTTAAATGGGGGTTTAATGACTGGTTCTGGGTGCTAGCACACTTTTATGTTGTTTTGGGACCAAGCTCTTCAAATAGTCTTAAAGGCTTTAGACTGAAGGGGTTGGAAAAGCCCACCAGAGCAGCTCTGACCACATGGTGCAAAGGGTTGTGCACTCTTCTGTGTGCAGATGATATACAAATACACTAGTAACATTCAAACAACCACATCAGGTACCACAGCCACTGCTTAGAAAGACCTAAACAACCACCTGGGACACCATAGCAACCGCTTACCAAAGTTTCAAGTGTAATTCTGGACGTTTTCTGATACTGATGGTCTGTGGACTACATTTAGCCCCATCTGTGCTGCAGAGAGGTGCTGTACTCTTAGGTAAGCTGAAGTTGGCTCTCCTTTCTTGCTTAGCTTAGCTTGGCTTTAATGTGTGTGTCAAGGTCCATAGCGATAGCATGCCGACTCAACATCGCTACTGCAACATTTGCATTACTATTGTGCTGGTGGCCAGCCTTGTCCAGCTTCCCTACCTCATCGTTAGTCACAGGCCATCTTTATGAGGCCCTGGGTCCTGGGTTTGATGGTATGGCTGATTTCTCTGGTTTCTCTGGACCCTCCCTCTCTCTCTTTCATCTGATATCTGATTGTGGGGCAGCTTGGACGTCATTTGCGAGCGCAGCAGTAAAATGAGATGGAGAGCAGGGCATGTGCACACATGTCCAAACTTCCACACTGTAAATTACACACACCTGCACTTTTTCCACCTCGCACACACACACATACACACTTTTGTCCACTTCTGAGTGTCTGCATGGACAGTTTTATCCTCAAATTCCTTAACCCCAACAAGCCAAAACATTATGACCAGATGTGACTCAGTGACTAGGACTGATTATCTTGGAGCAGTAGCGTATGTGAAGGTCTGGGACATCTGTTAGATGGGTGTTGGTTTCAGGAGAAATGGTCAGGTGTGAAGACTGGAGACACTTTGACATTAGCCAGTTCATGTTATGACCAGCTGACTGGGTCAGAGCATCTCTAAAATGACAATGCTTGTAGTGAGTTACCCGCTGTCAGTGATCTGAGGAGCAGCATAGGCCCTAGGCTAGGGCACTTAGGTCTATCTGAACCAGCAGAAGGGCTGCTGTGGACCTAGAAATGGGCCAGAAAGCCCATGCTGACCCCTGTCCACTGTTGACAGTGCCTACAGAAGCCATCAAACCAGGCCACCTTCTTTCATCACACAGAGATCCAGTTCCATCACATGTCGACCATAGAAAGTGCCTACAAGGAACATGTGATGGAACCTGGGTTTGGAGTGATAGAAGAAGATGGTCTGTTCTGAAGACTCCAAGATCCAGTTCCATCACATGTCCATTGTAGACACTTTTAATGGTGTACATGCAATGGTACTATGTCTTTGAGAGATGGGAGTATGTGGCCTGGTCAGATGAGCCACTCCAAAATCCAGTTCCATCACATGTCCACTGCTGAAGGCACCTACAGTGGACATGTGATGGAACTGGATCTGGTGGAACTGGAACTGGAGGTGGTGTGGTCTGATGAGTCACATGAACTACAGGGTGTGTATTTGCCTGGAGAAATCACTGAAAGTCCAATCAATGGTGGCTCCAGCTCATACATCACAGCACTTGAAGGATCTGCTGCAACGTCTTCGTGCCAAAAGCCTCAGATACTGCAGATGCTTCAGGGGTGTAAAATCATCACTTTAATCAATCAGTCATTTCCAGTATCCTTTTATGCATGTGTGAAGTGTATTAGTGTAGTGAAAGATCCTGTTCTGAAGCTCTAGCCACTGTTATGCAAGAGTCAGTTTGAGAAACTATCGTATTTCAGTGTTTCCACTGAGAGGCTGAAGGTAATTGAATGACTGCTTTAAGGAGTGTGTAATATTGTGCAGTTATGTAATCCCAGAATAGACTTATCTTCACTAATATCTCCAGCCCCCCCAAATGAAATCTGACAGTGCACAGATATGTGCTTTCCAAACACGTCATCGGATGCGGCGATGCTCTTTTGGTGGTTTATTGAGAAATAAATCCACACCGCAGCTCTGTAGAACATGGCAAAACTGATTTTTGAAGTTTTAGAGATATTAAATCATTAATTCGGAAGTTCATTACGACCAGAAGGGCAATTATGTAAGGTTATGAAATCAAGAAAACACAACACTTATTCAAAAGCAAACCTATACTTCCTGATGGTGTCCACTAATGTCACAGGAGCTCTATTAGGAACACTCTACTAATACTGGGTAGGGCCTCCTTTTGCTCTCAAAACATGCTTCAAGTATATTAAAAAAATAGCAGGGATATATAAAGTGAGTGCATGTCAGAGTTCAGCCAGTTCAGAGTGGAAGGTGGAGGTGGAGGAGGTGTTCAGAAGCCTGATGGCTCGTGGATAGAAACTGTTCATCAGTCTGGCTGTCCTGGACTTCCGACTCCTGTAGCGCTGGCCCAAAGGTAGGAGCATGTGTTGAGGGTGTGTACTGTCCCCATAATTCTGTGGACCCTCCTGATGACCCTTGGCCTGTAGATGATTCTGCAGTGAGGGGAAGGCTGCTCCGGAAATGGACTGTGCAGTCTTGATCACACTCTGGAGAGCCTTCCATGTGCTGAGCGGTGCAGTTACCTGTAGAAGGTGTTCTACTGGATTCAGATCACTGACCTCATTGTCATTTTCCTGAAACCAGTTTGAGATGACTTCTGCTTTGTGAGATGGTGCAATACCATCACTTTTTGGATCGGTATTAACTGGCCCAAAGTGTGCCAAGAAAATATTCCCGACACCATTACAGCACTACACCACCTCCACCAGGCTGGACTGTTAACTCAAGGCAGCTTGGGTCCGTGCAGTCATGCTGTTGGTGCCAAATTCGGACCCTTCTCATTCATCAGGCCAAGCTACGTTTCTCTAGTCTTCAGCTGTCCAGTGTAGCTGCAGCCTCAGCTTTCTGTTCTTGGCTGAAATAAGTGGAACTCGACGTGGTCTTCTGCTGCTGTAGCTCATCCTCCTCAAGGCTGGACATGTTGTTCTTTCTGAGATGCTTTACTGCTCTCCACAGTTGTACAGAGTGGTTACCTGAGCTACTGTAGCCTTTCTGTCAGCTCCAACCAGTCTAACCATTCTCTGCTCTCTTCTAGTGCACCATTTTGAGTACACTGTAGAGGCTGCTGTGCTGGAAGCCTCAGGAGATCAGGTGTTCTAGAAATACTCAAACCAGCCAGATGCTCCACTGCCAGATGTTGGGGGCTTCCAAGTAACTGACTAATAGTGACTAATAGTGATACTGCTCAGCTTTTGTCCACCTGTTCTTCCTGCATTTCTTCAGACATCAGGGCAGTTTATTAACCTTGTAGTAACAGGCTCTACTCGTCTGGGAAGGCCTTACATCAAATATTGGACTTTGCCGTGAGAATTTGATTTGAACACTACTGAGGGTGAAGCCTTATCACTCTAGAGAATCCACAGATCCACAGCCCAAACCTCAGGGATTGTATACCCTTCTAGCCCACACTTGACACACTTGGCATGGTGACCTCAGACTTATGTGAGACTGCCCCAGAGCATCCCATTCTACTGCCAATGCACTCCTGTGGAGACTGTACAGGCTGTGTGGTCTCGTGGACGTCTGGAGGTCTTAAAGTAGTCAATTCACTAATTAAATGGGGGTGTCCCTATACTTTTGGAATAATGGCGGATCTCACAAATCTCCAGAGAAGCCTCCTCCAGCTGTTTACGAAAGGCAAATGCGGGAGAGGGTTTGTGGGTAAGGGGGGTGAGAAAAGAGGGAAGTGAACCACCCCATGCTGTCAGAACAGAACAGTACACTTAATCTGAGAGCAGAACATGTTGCTACGGTTCTGCATTATCAACCGTGAGAAGGCCGCCTTTCAGCCCTCGCTCTGCTGCTTTGAATAAGAACCAGATGGCAGCGATTCCAAACCAACGTCTATATTTCATAATTACGTAGTTGGGCTTGTCAGTGTGACCGCGGCTGGTTTTCCAGGCTGGATGTTTCTGCTCTGCCTCTCTGGCTTTTTACTCTACTGGCAGAAGGAATGTCAGGATAGCATTAGAAAAACCTAGAAAGCAAAACTGACTGACAGCCTTAATGACAAAAGCAGGCTTACAGCAGTACGGAGAGTTGTTTCTGTACTGCGACACACTGATATCATGGAAATTCAGAAATGCCATTTCTTGTAGGTACACACACACACATATATATATATATATATATATATATATATATATATATATATATATATAGTTTTATACAAATTATACATACTGATGAGCCAACGACACCATAGATGAAGTGAAAAATGTTGAGCTGTTTCGTTGGAGTCAAGATGGCCATCAGCATATTTGACAGGTATTCTTAATGCTCTGAGGCCTTCAGAAAGTGGGTTAAAAAGATCTCAGAACTATTAGAAATCAGTCGTCCCACTGTCCGCTAAATTATTTACAAGTGAAACAACTGACCATCATGGCCAGGTCAGGTCATCCTTGCAAGTTCAGCCCAGGATCAGACCACAAGATGAGCAAAGAAGTTCTAAAACTCTTGTTTCCACAGCTGATGTGAAAGTACAGCATATACTGTCTGAAAAATAAACTTCAGGGCAAGACTCAAGATTCATCTGGAATCTAGATGTTCTCTGGTTCTAGATGTTCTTGTTTTGAAAGCAAGAAGTTCCTTAATGATTGTCTATTTTAATCTGTGCAAAAGTGCCAGAGCATTCCTTCATTTTATCTCTAATGTTCCAGTTAAATGAAGTCGAAGCTGAAGGTATAGATGTTGTGGTACATGACGGCAGTGTGTCCAGGTTCTTTGCCAGTAGAGGATGTAGCAGCCCTGCCAGCCTCCCACGAGGAGCAGACAGGCTAGGAGCACAGCGACTTCTATTACTCATCTATTTCTACCCTGACCGGAAACAAATAGGAAACTGAGCGTCCAATATGCCATACTGCCACCCTGTGAACCCGCTATAGCAGCCAGGATACGGAAACGGCCCAGCAGACGTTTCTGTGTGTTCCAGTTCAAAGTGGCCCGAGTGTTTGTGGCAAAAACCAAATATAGGTGATCAGCCAAGACATGTTTGATGTCCAAGAACTGCTTCTTTACTTACAAACTCAGTGTAGCTAACAACAAATAGAAACCTATAGCCTGTCTAATTGCAGACAAGCACGCTGCAGACCTGAAGGTGCTCAGTAATTGCTAATAGACTTGCTTATATGGTGTCTGACACTGTATGACTTACTGATATCTATCATATAGTACTGAAGCCTGCTGTATAATGTAAAATGAGGCCTTATGTTTGTCTGTTATTAGAGATATTAGTGTTTTACAATGTTAAAAATGTATGTATATGTATATATGTTTAGTGGTGTCAGTCTAAATCATTTAATCTCATTAAATCACAACAAAATATGTGATTAATTCTGATTAATCAGAAGCTAAAATTATATAATTAAAATACAATTTCTGATAAAAATGCAATTTCTGTGGACTTTAGAGAGAGAGGGGTGAGGGAGGGGTGAGAGAATGAGAGTTAGTTATGAGATTTATGTCATGTTTTATCATAAATACTGGGTAATATACCCTCTGAGCTCAACAGTAGAGATGCTAAACAAAATATGTGATTAATTTTGATTTATCACAAGCTAAAATGCCAGCTATAGCCCATCTTCTAACGTCCTTGAAATATTTGGGCGGGTGAAAGAAAATAGGTTTATTAGGCTCATAATAAATATGTGCCTAATAAACTGACTATATATATATATATATATATATATATATATATATATATATATATATATATATAATCTCTGTGTAGTTTTGAGAACTTTAGAGAGAGAGAGAGAGAGAGGGGTGAGGGAGGGGTGAGAGAATGAGAGTTAGTTATGAGATTTATGTCATGTTTTATCATAAATACTGGGTAATCTACCCTCTGAGCTCAACAGTACAGACGCTGTGTTTACATCACTCCATAAAAATGCTAATATGTCTCAGCGGTTAGAGCACCGGGATATTGATAACAGGGTTGTGGGTTCGATTCCCGGGCTCGGCAAGCTGCCACTGTTTAGCAAGGCCCTTTACCCTCTCTGCTCCCCTGCTTACCCTCTCAACTCCGCTGGAGTTGGCTGCCCACCGCTCTGGGTGTGTGTGTGTACTCACTGCCCCTAACACATGTGTGTGTGTTCACTACCAGATGGGTTAAATGCGGAGGACACATTTCGCTGTACAGTGTACACTGTACAGTGACAAATACGTGCACCTTTACCTTTACCTTAACAGATATTAAACAGGGCTGGTTTTCTACAAAGCATCTACAGGACACTCTCAGAATAGTACTATCCACCTCTATAGTGTAAAGTAGTGCAGGTAAAGTCTGCAAGGTTTTTTGATTTCAGGATTTTTAGGATATTTTCCATTGGACATATTCTGATTATTGCAGTTGGCAGGCTGCACTAGGCCCAGGCCACCACTAGAGGGCACAGCGACAGGCAAACTTGGATTGGCACTTTCAATGGGCACCATTGTGTTTCTTTGGAGTCGCAGTACATCTCAGCACTGATCCAGCATGACCTGGCTGCGGACGCAGAGCTAAAAATAGCCTCACCCCATGCACTTTCAGGGGACTCTGAAAAACAGGAGAGCAAATGGCCGAGGCTGAGGCCAAACGTACGCTGCCAAAGTCCAAGCTGAACCACGTACCACTGATGCCAAAACACCCACTCTGTATTCTCATAAAAACGAGCCTTTAGCCCTTTTACCTTTCATTTTATTTACAGAATCAACAGATATTAGTCTGATTACTGGTGGCGGTTCATCACAGAGCTGTGGGTTCAATACCCAAGTCTGCAACGCTGCCACTGTTGGGCCCTTCAGCAAGGCCTTTAAACCTCTGAGCCCGGCTTTCTAAAGTGGGATATTTATAGGGTACATGTATAACGTTAATTAAAAGAAAAATCACTCAGCTTAAAAAAAGGAATAATATAATGATAATATAATTAAATATAAAAACAATGATGCCTGATTGAACAATTAAAAGTACACCTGAAATATTTAATTGCATTTTAATTGATTTTAGTACCATTTTCCAACACCAATAACATCCTCATTAACACAGTGCAGTAAGATCTGAAGATTAATAGATTAAAATCTATACAGCTTTATTTTTAATAATATAAAGTTTTCTTAATATAACGTTTTCTAAAAACAATAAATAAAAAAAAGGAAAAAATCAATAATGAGTAACTTATATATGCGCATGCAATAAAGATAATTAGATATTTAAAGCAGCAGTCCTTAGAATTGTTTTTATTTATTTCAATTGAAAGCAGTGGTCTTTCTGAGTGGGAGGGGCAAATATATCATAATAAATTTTATCAGTGTGCTGCATGACCATCCCTGCAAAGGCCCAGTATATTAATTTTTAAAAACAGACAGAGCGGTCTGCTAGGTTTTCCAGGGAGTTTTCCTGGCCGTGCTGCTAGTGGCGCTGATACAAACAGAACAGCCACTGGAAATGTGGGGATATCAGAACGGCTAACAGTCTTTATCTGCTCATTCACCCACTGTCCAACCAAGAACCTGAGTAAATGTAACCTTGCAGTGTTCAGATTCATCCACTTTGCCATGCTCGATGCAATATATATAGTCCGTAAGTTTGGGGGATTTGGGGATTCAGAGACGTCTGAAATCCCCCAAACTTACAGACTGTCGCTTTAAATGAAGTTGATGAAAAAATTAAATACACCGAATTATTATTATTCTGCTATTAATCCTGTTATTAACACAGAAACCTCTTTGCAGTCTTTGAAAACAGTTAAGCACATTTTGTGGAGTCCCACAAGGCTCAATTTTAGGGCCTATAAAACTGATGTTGGTTATGAGATTAATGCAGTTATGAGGGTCAGGAACTGAAGTGTAGGCCTATGTACAACCACATGGAGCTCTAGTTGATCTTCTAAATTATATAAATATTGTTCTTCTGAATGATGAAGATGAGGATGATAGTGTCTTCACATATTTGTCTGGCTCCAGTGACTGCCTGGTAGCCGCCGTGGTGCAGCGAGTTAGCCGCCGTTGTGTTTGGTAGGTTTTCTGAAGCTGGAGCTTAGTCGGGAACCATGCTTTGTGGGACTGCCTCCTGTGTTCCCCCTCTCTGGGCACGCCAGTGTTTGTTTACGTGAGATCTACCCAGGCCGTAGAAGCGTCAGGCCTGTGTGCACGCCACACTGTAGCGGGCGTGCAGTACACCTGCAGGCAGGACGTTGTTTGGGCATGGAAATGGAGGAAATGGACAAAGGGTCACGAAGTTGAGTCCCACTTGTGTCACTTTATCCGGCTGGTGTCGAATACCTGAATCAGGCGCTCCCGAGTGCGCAATGAGTAAATATTTGCTGGACGAGTAAACGCTCAAAATGTTGTACCCTTCAGGCTAGCAGAGTTGTGTTTGTATGTGTGTGTGTTTGGTAGGGGTGGGGAGGGGACAGTAAAAAAAAAGAAGAAAAAAAAGTCTGACCATGCTGATTTACTTTTGTCCCAGAGACTGAAACTGACTTTGCGGTTTACATAATCGGAGACACTGAGTGGTTTTTACAGTCTGATGAGGAGGGCTGTGTATCTTGTGGTGGTTGAGAGGATGGTGGAAGTGACCCTCATGCAGCTGTTGTTAATATTCGAGCTCCAGAGTGGTGGGCGTACTCCTGAAGGTACTGATATCTTAGTCAAACATCGTTTACCTTCTAGGATGCTTTCAAGTGTTCTTGGAAGGGTGTGTTTGAGTCTTTACGCCTGTTCCAGTAGGCCTGTTCCAGTAGGCCTGTCCCATACTTGTATGGCTCCTGTCGGGAAGTTCATCAGCTGCAGGGAAGAAAGACGTGAACAGTGACGTGATCATGATTTTAGGAATGCTTGGAAAGAAACCGGCTTGGCGTAGTTGGGAATCATGGCCAAAAAAAAAGGGTGTGTGAGGAGCCGATTTCTTCAGTTTACCTGTAAAGAAAAGAAAATTGGAGAATTCTTTAAGATCATTTAAGATCCACGGAAAAGACGAGCGTCCAGACTTTTTTCTGTCCTGCACCGAAGTGGTGGAACGAACTTCCCCTGGGTGTCCAAACAGCAGAGTCCAACGCTCGCTGTCTTTAAACCCAGACTGAAGACCCTCCTCTTCTGAGAGTACTTGGGTGAATAGTAGAGTATTATGGTCTCCATATTGACTTGTGTTTAGTAGAGTCTAAGATTAGAGGATCTTTAAATTTTAGTCTATTTAAACTAGCTGAGTTTCTTCTTGAGTGAACAGTGAAGCTCTTTTGTAGGTCGCTCTGGATAAAATGCCTTAAATGTAAATGTAAATGTTTGGGGTGGAATTTCTCTCTCTTCCTGGCAGATGTTCTCCTGGTTGTTTAGGGTGCTTGAATGATGTTTGTGGACCCCAGTTTTCAAATAGTGCCATTGGATTGGTCAGGACTTCCAACGTGTCCTGTGTTTCTTTGGCCTAGTGCCTGGATTCGTCCCAGCCAACGTGCTAAATTTGGGGCTCACATAAATGGAACTTGGGCTTGGTGGGTTCCAAGTGGATATAGGCTCTGAGTGGGTTTGTACCTCTGTTGTTAGTGGGATCTAGTTGGGCTTCTCAAATGGATCCCATTATTACAGCCCACCTTAGTCCAACGCTCGCTGTCTTCAAACCCAGACTGAAGACTCTCCTCTTACTGAGAGTACTCAGGTTAAGAGAAGAGTATTATGGTCTCCATATTGACTTGTGTTTAGTACAGTCTAAGATGAGAGGATCTTTGAATTTTAGTATATTCAGACTAGCTGAGGTTCTTCTTGAGTAAACAGTGAAGCACTTCTGTAAGTCACTCTGAAGAAGAGCTTCTGCTAAATGCCTTAAATGTAAATGTTCTTCATGTCTTCTCTGTCTCAGTGCTGACTCTCTACAGTCTGATGTATGGTGGTCTGCAGTGAGGGTTTTGTACGTGGAGTAGTCTCTGTATGCTGCACTGCTACTGCTGCAGATGAGGGCTAGAAGACAGATGTCAGAGTGGGGAATTCACCTCCAGACTCCGCTGCTCTGTAGCCCCGAACGCTGGTCTATAAATAGCCTCACCCTGCCGCTCTCATTAGAGCAGATTGGAGGAACTGAATGAAAGCATGACAGGCTGCATTCGACACGATGAGGTCAGCAGCCCAGTGTAATAACAAACACATGATCTCCTCACCAGCCTGCGGTGTGTGTGTGAGTGTGTGTGTGTGCTGGTTGGTCTTTGACATATTCATGTTATTATAATATTATCTCTGTTTTCTTTCTTTCTTTCCTTATTTTTTTTCTTTAACCTTTCTTCTCCTTTTATGTTCTTTTAGTTAAAGTTTAGTTTTGTCTATCTTTCTGTCTGCCTGTCTGTCTATCTTTCTGTCTGCCTGTCTGTCTATCTTTCTGTCTGTCTGTCTTTCTCTTTTATTTGTTTTTCTTTTCTTTCATGTGTTTTTCTTGTTTGTTTTCTTTTAGTTTTTCTTGTTTTTGGTTTATTTATTTATTCTTTCTTAGATCTTTCTATTTTTCTTTCTTTTGTTTTTATATTTTATTTTATTTATTTATTTTACTCTGTTTTTAGTTTCTTCTTTATTTTTCTTCTTTTAATTTATTTTCATTCTTTCTTTTTTTCTTAATTTTTCTTTTTCTTTTGTTTTTTTATTGTTTCATCTTTACTTTCATATTTTTTCATTTCATTTTGTTTTGTTTCTCTTTTTGATCTTTTTTCTCTTTTTAAATTCTTTGTTCAATCATTTGTCTTTCTTTCTATTTTCTTTCCTTTCTGCCTTTTTCATCTTTTTTTCTGTCTTTTGTTTCTCTTCTTCTTTTTTTTCATTGTTTCATCTTTGCTTTCTTTTGTTATTTTTTTCTATTTTGGTTTATTTTTTTCATGTTTTTGTTTCTCTTTTTGATATTTTTTATTTTCTATTTTTATTTGATTCTATTTTTTTATTATTTCTTCTCTTTTTCATTCTGTGTTAATTTCTTTGTCTTTCTATTTTTTTCAGTTTTAATTAACTTTTTTCATTGTTTTAGTTTATTTATTTATTTTTCTTTTTTGTATGTTTTTGTCTTTTTTATGTTTTTGATTTTCTTCTTTGTTTCTTTTCTTTTTCACTCTTTGTTTCTTCTCTTTGTCTCTTTCTTTCTTTCTGTTCATGTGGTTGAACTTTGTAGTCATTTCAGGCCGTCTGCTGGGTCAAACCAGCCTTAGCGATATTCAGCACATCCCACCTCATACAGCTTAGTAATGCTAATTATAGCAGCCTGCAGTCTGGCGCATTCTTAAACAGCTCCTCTCGACCTCCAGTATTGTGTGAAGTGGCACACTTTTCCAGACTCAGACCTGCCAGCTAATAACTGCTGTTTCTGTCTCAGCCAGCCGCTGCTGATTAGTACTCGCTCAGCAGAAGCTGCCTTACTGAGTCAGAGCTGCTCTGATCCAGTGCAGGGGTGCATTTCTCAACCTCCGGCTTTCAGGGTGGCGTAGAATACTGAGAGGGCCGCTGGCTGCACACTGCTGGAACCGGAAGAGACGCTCTTGGCTGGATGTTTTGGGTGGTACGCCTACTGTCCACCCAGCGGTGTCACAGCTGGGCTGTGAAGAGTCCACCTCCCAATTAATGTCTGGTCAGCAGCCCTGAGCTCAAAAACTGTAGAAGTACAAAGTACAAGTAGGTGTTTCTAACAAAGTGGCCAGTGGTTGAAATGGGTAATAAGGTGTTTCTAATAAAGTGGCCAGTGGTTGAAATGTGTAATAAGGTGTTTCTAATAAAGTGGCCAGTGGTTGAAATTGGAAAGTAGGCGTTTCTTATTAAGTGGTCAGAGAGTGAAAGCACAAGGTCAGTGTTTCAAATAAATTGGCCAAAGAGTGGACACAAAGTAGGGGTTCCTAATAAAGTGGCCAGTGGTTAAAATGGGAAAGGAGGTGTTTCTAATAAAGTGGCCAGTGAGTGGAAGCACAAGGTAGGCGTTTCTAATAAAGTGGCCAGTGGTTGAAATTGTGAAGCAGGTGTTTCTAATAAAGTGGCCAGTGGTTACAATTGGAAAGGAGGTGTTTCCAATAAAGTGGCCAGTGAGTGTTTATTTCTGGTTGCTACTGTGTAGTGTAGCACATGTTCATGTGAGCTTACCCCACGATTAGCATTGCTATACTGGCAGCCGTATTGAGGGTAGGGCATGCTTGTGAACTCTCTTTGCCGATCCCAGCGCAGACCGAGGCCGGTGTTTGTGTAAGGAGGGGAAAATCGTAAACACAAAGAGAAGGAGTAATCCACTGCTAATAATTCCTGCCTGTTTATTTGCATTGTGTTGAGCAGGAGCGCTTTTGCAAGGGGGTTAGCAGTGTGGGAACAGCGGAAAATGCTCCCAGACCAGCTGCATTCAAGAATTCCTGGCAACTGCCGTTGTTTCTGCCGTAGGTGCTCCCCCCTTCCTTCAACACTGTGCTGAGGGTGTGAAAGGTACAGTTACAGAACCCAGCGCTTTCATCCATCCACTATCTGATGTAGGGTCGGGTTACTCGCCCTAATGGAGCGGTCCCAGGATCAGGAAAACATCCTGGATTAGCACCTCTGCT
The DNA here is from genome assembly GCF_030463535.1 of Salminus brasiliensis. NCBI lineage: Eukaryota > Metazoa > Chordata > Actinopteri > Characiformes > Bryconidae > Salminus > Salminus brasiliensis. The sequence continues at coordinate 6,262,802 of NC_132878.1, read as the reverse complement.
GTGGGCGAGTTTAGGAATACCGGACTGAGGTCTGAAAGGCTGCCCCGACATCTGAAGCCATCACCTTGGCAGAGGTCATGAAACACCCATCTACCTCACCCATCATGAGGCCCACAGGCACGTGTTGGCTCTGTGGAGTTGTGGGGTGCAAAAGTTTGGGCACCCCTGATCAAAATATCTGTTACTGTGAATAGCTAAGCGAGCGAAAAGCGACCTTCCAAAAAGCGTGACATTAAAGACTGAACCTGTCTTTGATATTTTATGGAAAAATTACTTTGTTCGAAAGTTTGAACCAGAACCAGAACCAGCAGAAAAAAGGCCAAAAGCTAAAGTTTGGGCACCCTGCATTGCCAGTATTTAGTAACGTCCCCTTTGGCGAGTTTGGCTAAGAGTCTTTCAGTTCTTTTTTGGGGGATTTTCATCCAGTCTTCCTTGTAGAAGAGAGCCAGTCTTGCAGCTTGGGTCGTCTTGCAGCTCTGTTTCTTTTGAGGTCTGTCCACAGATGTTCGATGATTTGTAGATTGAGGAACTGAGAAACCTTCAGCTGTGGATCCCTGGTGGATTTTGAGGTGTGTTTAGGATCATCATCGCACTGGAATTTGCGTTGCTGGAATCCATTATTTTTCCTCTAGCAGAGAGGTGTTCCCTGTGCCACTGGCTGCAGCACAACCCCAAAGCCTGATCGCTCCACCCTACTGCTCAACAATTGGAGAGGACTTCTTGCCATGAAATTCTGCAGCCTGTTTTCTCCAAACATACATTTACTTGTTATGGCCAGAAAATTCTACTTTAACTTCTTTATTTTATGGTGAGAATGCAGGACGGTGCACCAGGTTTCTCGCAAATGCAGCATTTCACACCAAACCACTCGGCCTGACGCTGTTCGTACATAACTCTTTAATTAAATTGGTGGAGTCCCCCTCACATTTAGTCATGTGTTTGCCATCCGCAAATTCTGACACCATGACAGCTGAATGGTACACACACAAACACACATGGCATCATCGACTTCATGTACACTCAGCAGGCTCTGACCTGACTCCTTCCATTCTGCCAGATCCATACTGGCAAAGACTCTGCTATAGCAACCAGTATACACACTGGAATCACACACACACAGCAGCAAAGGCCCCTGTCGTTCTTTAGGCTTAAGAGGTAGCAGAGCGGCCCTGCACTGGACGTCATACCTTGCATTATGGCGTGCTGGGCTATGGAACGGCGGCTGTTGTAAGTCGCACAGACGAAAGAGCTTGACGGCACAGAATGGCATTTGAATGAATCAGAGGGGAGAATGGATTCCATTAAAATACCAGCAAATTCTGGAAGCTCATATCACAACATGGGTGAAATAGCTGGAGATGAAAAGAGGATGAGCTTCTACAGCAGAAGAATGATCCCACACACACCTCATCAACAACAGTTGGACAATTAGACAATTGGAACCTGAATCTTTATGCTGCTTATTAAAAAAGGCATGCATACTTTTTATGAAAAGAAGTCCTTCCCAACTGTTATGTTTGGGGTTGTGTTGCAGCCAGTGATGCATGGAACACTTCACTGGTTCCTAGGACCAGCAAATTCTGGAAGCCAAACATTACACCACTGAGAAGATCAAGCTAAAAAGCTGAAGATAAGAAAGGGGATGAGCTTCTAAAGAAGGAGAATGATCTTAAACAAACCCTTAAACAAATATTTGAGATAAATTGAGATAAATATTATTGACATCATTTAGAAATGAATCAATTAGAGCCTGGAGCTATTGGCATTTACAGACTAAAGGCTGCAGAACTGCATGAAAAGAAGTCCCCTCCAACTGTTGGTGGAGCAATCAGGCTTTGGGGTTGTGTTGCAGCCAGTGGCACAGGGAACATTTCACTGGTGGAGAAAAGAATGGATTTAGTGAAATATCAGCCAAGTCTGGAAGCAAAACAAACATCACACCACCTGTAAAGAAGCTGAAGGTGAAAAGAGGATGAGCTTCTTTAAAATCTTTAAAATCCACAGTGGACTATATCAAGATGGAGGTGCGAGCTGAAGGTTTTGCCATGGCCCTCACAGTCGCCCGGACCTAAACAGCATTGGAAATCCATGGGTAGACCTCAAAAGAGCAGAGCAGCAAGACAACCCAAGAAGAACCTCACAGAACTAGAAGCCTTCTGCAGGAAGGATGAGTGAAAATCCTCCAAACAAGAACAGAAAGACTCTTTTAAAACTCTAAAATTTTGCTTAAAATATCAAAGAAATGTTTCTTCTATAACTTTATTCTTTTGCAAATCAGGTCATCTTCTACTCACCAGGGCTGCCCCTGGTGTCTCTTCTGTCCCATGGAAGTCACTGGATCTGCATCACAGACCCCTGCAGCTCTGGACTGCATACTTCTCAGGGGACTATGCAAATGTGACCCTGATGTTTTGTTTTTAGGCCTAAACCGAAGCCCGAAACGCAGCACTTGTTACCATCTGAACCGAGAATTTAGGGCGTGAGATGAAATGTCCAGAAGCTTCCTGGTTTCCCAGAATGCTATTCATCAATACTCCTGCTCCTCTTTGAGTGATGCCATAGAAGAACCACTTTTGGTTCCATGAAGAAGGTGCTAGGAGGGTTGTGAGCATGAAGAACCTTTTGGTTGGTTCAAAACCTCTACATCAACTCTTAACACCTTGTGCATGTCATCACCCAAGAACCCTGTCAAGAACCCTATGGAGCATCTTTATTTTTAAGAGTGGAATCACTGCTTCAGGCCTTCGATTGTGTTCTGAAGCAGTTTGTTTACATCTCCACTGTTCATTTCACTGTATTTTGTTCTTGTTATTTACTCTAGTCTTTACTCTAGGAATCATATTTCCTTCACACTATTTGGACAAAAGTATCTGGACACCCGTTTATTTTAGTGTTTCTTCTAAAATCAAGGATATTAAAAAAAGTGCTTTTCCTGCTTTTGTTGGAGTAACTGTGTCTCTGCTGTCCAGGCAAGAAGGATTTCTGCTAGATTTTGAAGGAGGATTGCTGTGAGGATTTGATTGCGTTCAGCAACAGAAGCATTAGTGAGGTCAGGATGTTGGAAGTTCACCACCCCACCTCTAACTGTGTTAGCAATGGGTACTACTTAAAGTAGCTCAGTGCATTCATTAGAAAGGATGTCCACAAACATTTGGACATTAGTGTATGTTGCTCTCACTTGAGCAGCTCTGAGGGAAAAGGCTCGAGGTGGTACACTCTTGCTCTTCTTTGAGCAGTCCCATGGAAGAATGGCTTTGGTTCCATAAAGAACCATGTTTTTTTTAACAGAGATGTGAGGAACCTTATAATGGTTGAAAGAAGATTCACTTGATGTAAAGGTTTCTTACCAATTTAACCCTTTAGACCCTGTAGGCCACACTTCTTCATTTTTATAACTGCATCAGTTTTATGGGCCCTAAAATTGAACCCTGTGGGACTCAAGATATGCTAAACTAAGTTACCAAATAATTCACAATAGTTTCTGCATTAATAACTAAAAATTAGCCTAGGGCTCAAGGGTTCAAAGGTCCTTCACATGCTCACTCCCACATCTCTGTCACGAAAATGCTTCCTTATGGAACTAAAAGTGGTTCTTCTGTGGCATTGCTCAAAGAACCCGTTGTAGCACCTTTATTTTTAAGGGAGAAAACGGAAGAGAGCCCCGGCACCGAAATGTTTGGAGTAACAGCGCTGGCTCTGTCCATTGTACCCGTCAGAAGCTATGGTCCACACACCATGTGCTACTGATTCCGCCTAAATCACCACCGTGCGTTAGAACAGGCCCGAGCTTATTACATAGTGATTTCATCTCCGAGATTCAATTTCTCAAATTCCATTCCAGGGTCCTAATATAGACATGCCACTGGCAGTGTGACATTCAGCTGTGTAGCCTCAAACTTTGGCCTGGCGCTGCGTTATGAAAACATGGAATTACAGAGGCTGAGACCCGTGACCACAAGTATGTTAATTAGATGCGCAACCCTTTTTTTAAGTTTTAAGATTTTTCAAGGAATTTCTCAAATGATTATAAAGAAAAATGCAGGATTTAGCCTGGAAATGCACAAAAGGTCTGAGAAATCCCATAAACTCTGAAATGTGTATCATGCAGGATGAACATTTCAGAACAGACCTCTCTTTGTAGCAGCATAAAGGACACACAGAGGCATGTGCTGTTTATGCTAGAGCTTATATTTTTAGCTTCCTTTGGATTGGCAATTGTCAGGTCATACAGTCATGAAGATCATGAGCTGCTTACTGTTTACTTTACACTCTTTACAATAAAGCCACTACGAAGCCTTCTTAGAGCAATGCCATAGAAGAACCAACTATGCCTCCATAAACATACACATATCCTCACAGTGTAGATCTTTTACATCAAGTGACGTTTCTAAACCCCTTAGACCCTGTATTTAGGACTGCAGTCCCAAAATTCTATTACTGCTATAAATAACATCAATTTAATAGGCCCTTAAATAGAGCCCTGTGGGACTCCACTAGATATGCTAAATCAATCACTTACCAAATTAGTCACAGTTGTTTCTGCAGGACCGGCGCCTTCCCTAAAGAACCCTCAAAGTGCCCTGTTTGCTTAAAAGTGTAACAATATGGTTCTATATAGAACCACTGCCTTTGCTAAAGAACCTTTTGAGAACCCATGTTTGAGGTTCAGTGAGGTTCTCCTTCAAGCGTGTTGAGCGCCAGTGATGACGGGTTTCCAGTGTTGTTTGCTGACTTCATGAAGGACTAGCTAGTCTTCACACTCTCCCAGTGTTGGTAGCATTGTATGATTGAGGAGTTCACTAACTAACTAACTGTTAAGAGGGTTCTTCATGGAACCAAGCATGGTTCTGCCATGGCATCCCTCAAGGGTGTTGTTTTGGAGCACCTTTATTTTTAAGATTGTAGCTGATCTTTCATCAAAAGGTTTAATGCTGTCCAGCGTATTAGCAACTTTTCCCAAACAAACACCAACCTGTAGCCAAAACAGTGTGAATAGTGCCACTCTGGGACTCTGGGACTCCGGCTTGACCAAATAAGGACCCTCTGAGTAACAGGATCTTGACCATTCATCCCTGTTCAGCCGTTCCTGTTTTAACATTCACCCTTTGTCTAGTTCAGGACCTTCCGTTACTCATTGCGATGAGTGCAGGTATGAGTATTAATAGGCTACAAAGGTTACAAATAGCCAGGGTTGCCGTGACGACATCTCAAAAGCTTACCGCTGATGGACTAAGCAGAGCTAGCCATGATGCTGTCACTGATATACCGGGCATTGTATGCCAAGACTGCTGAGGATACACTATATGTCCAAATGTGGACACCCCGTCTAATGAATGCATTCAGCTACTTTAGGTTGTACCAGTCGCTGACACAGATGATATAGTAAAGTACTGCCAATAGAATAGGACACGCTGATAAACATGAACCTGTGCCAGGTGTCTCTGTACGTTCTTTACAACAACATTTTTAAGATGTGAAGAAGAGTAAGTACAGAGGCTTACCAAGTAATAGGCAGCCAATAGAATAGGACTCTCTGGTGCAGATAAGCATGAACCCATTGGCACCATGCCACCTAATGCTAGCCGTGGGCTAGAGGGGTATGAAGCCCACCCTAAAGCATTGAGCTGTGGAGCAGTGGAAGAACTTGGTTCTCTGGGATGATGGTTGGTGCTACATCCAGTACTTCTGGGATGAGTTGGGCATGATGAGGTGGGGTGGTGATCATCCATCCAACATCCAAAATCAAATCCTCCAAAATCTAGTAGAAAGCCTTCTTCCTTGGACACCAGTGACAGCAGGAAAATTAGCGATACACACAAGCTAATGTGCCATAGAGGAATGGGATGGATAAGGATATTCCAATGTAATTCACTCTGGATAACAGCGCCAGATAAAATGCCCTGAACATGAGCGACATTCCTTCAGGGCTAATTATGTCTACCACAACACTCAAATTCTCAAAATAGCCTGAGGATATCATTATCATTAGCATGTCAAGTCTAATCCGACCTTCCCTATCCTTCCCTTAGACAGGTATTTCCTATCTGCACAAGCTACCTTAATTAACGTCCTCTGCTGACCTGCATGCATTGCAGAATTCCGCTGACTAACTAGATTCGGACACCAGGTCTTATCTTGAAATACGTGCAACCCGTCATCATCAGGGCGGACGACAAAGGCCCTAGTCATCCGTTCCTGCTGCCTGACAGGTTCCCCCGTCTCCTGAAAGGCTGATTTGCAGCTAATGCAGAATTCCGGATCTGCTATAGGCATTCGGAAGCATCTGAAAGTACTTAGCATGTCTTGTAAGGAATGCCTGTCGCCTGGCCAGGCCTTGCCAAGAAGGCTCTGATGTTAATGCTTGGAGGAATGCGTGCTGGCCCGGGTCCGGCCAGGTTGTTTGGGAATTTAACCCGTGTGGGCGGCTGAGAGAGCGGAAATCGTGGAGATTGCGGCCCCGGAGCCGGCATTGTTCAAAAACTTCCCGCACCGCAGGAAGCCGTGACACCACCAGGAAGCAGCCATGTCCTGCTGCAGCCAGACACCAATAACAGCAGGAAAATGAGCTTAATGCAAACAGCCTCGGAAGCACACACACATGCTAACACACACACACACACACATGCATACTGACCTCCCCATTGTTGCTCTTTCATCCCTGTAGTATTTAACACTCACTGAGTGAGCAGTTCCTGAGTGAGGGCTTGTGTGTAGTACTGGTCTAACTATAAGTGTGTGTGTGTGTGTGTGTGTGTGTGTGTGTGTGTAATAATCGAACTATAAGTGGTGAGTGATAGTCTTGGTCACTTCCTGATGAACAATGGAGCAGTCAAAGGAAAGGGATGGATACAGTTGCGGTTCCGTAGTTTTCTCAATAGAGCTGTTGTTAACGTCAGATAGGCCACCTTTCAATGCCCCTCTTACTGACCTTGCTCTGTTTAACTATTTAAAGCAGCTTTATGTAGCATTTTCACCTTAAAATAGCAGCTTTAGGATCATGCTGAAAAACGTCATCTCTGTCATTCCCACTCCAGGCCGGAGAGCTGCTGCTACTGCACTATATGGAGCTCTGGTGGTGGAGCTGTACTATGAGACCATCTCTCTACGTAACCCGAGTCATATTAGTGTAAAATACTGTAGTATTACTCTACCGCCTCAGCCCGCATGCTTCTCTACCTTCCGATGCTGCTTCTGCATCTCTCAGCTTACCAATACATGCATGTGGACAGCTGTCCATGAAGCTGCAATTTGCTGCATTACTGATGTAACAAAAAGTGAACGGACACTTCCAGACTGGAGGGGAGCCCAAATCTCGCATACTGCTGCTTTAATCTGCAGGCTTATTTATCTTAAAGGGGAATACCACCCCATTCTCACATACTCTCTGTACGTTCTTTACAACAACATTTTTAAGATGTGAAGAAGAGTAAGTACAGAGGCTTACCAAGTAATAGGCAGCCAATAGAATAGGACTCTCTGGTGCAGATAAGCATGAACCTATTGGCACCATGCCACCTAATGCTAGCCGTGGGCTAGAGGGGTATAAAGCCCCCCAGCATTGAGCTGTGGAGCAGTGGAAGAACTGTGTTCTCTGGAATGATGGATGGTGGTGCTCCATTAAGTATGTTTTTGGGATGATTTGGAAATTTGGGGATGAGTTGGGGTGGAGATCATCTAACATCCTGACCTTACTAATGCAATCAAATCCTCACTGCAATGCTCCTCCAAAAAATCTGGTAGAAAGCCTTCTTCCCTGACAGTAGAGACAGTTACTCCAACAAAAGCAGGATAATACCCTTGATTTCGGAGGAAGTAATTATTGAGCAGGTGTCCCAATACTTTCCATATAGTGTATTTTACAGTAAGGTCAGAAGGTGATCATATCGAGTGTTCTTTCACCTTCCAATGATATTTTTATCTGCGACAACACTCTTAAAAACACAATGAAGCAACTTCCCAATGAAAGGCCCATTCAGAACAGCCCCTATAGGGTTTTGTTTACTTTGCCTGCCAGAGCCCTGCCAACTCCAAGCTCCGCGCTTTGTTCGCGCTGTCCGTTCCTTTAGCCAGGGAACGCTCCATTGTAAGCCGGATACCCCTTGGGGACAGAGGCCGCGTCCTGCTTGGAAATTTCCCCACATTTTCTGCTCCCACCTACATCTAGCACAATGCTAGGAAACCCAATCGTGAGGTGTTTGCGTAGTCCGGACTACTGTAAAGAATAAAGAAATACCACTAGAGCCGTTTGGAGCTCGGGGGCATTGTGCTCAGGTGACTATACCATCTTGTTTAACCCTGTCGTACCTACAGAACCACAGGTTCGCCCACATTACAGAGTTAATGTTGAAGAACTGGGACATAATAGGCAGGACATGCCTTGTTAAAGGCCTGATTAGCAGGAAAGTGCATCATTAGCATTACATATAAAACCCAGAGGACAGTTTCACTGGTGACCCCTGGGTCCTATTACCAATAGGATAAAGAATTGTACAAACTGGTGGGGCTATTCTCTGGTAATAGAAGCATGTGATACAATTTTTGGCCTGCTGGTGGGCCTATGGCCATTTAAAGGGGTTGAACCATGTCCTGGTCTTCCGAGAGTTTAGGGCACAGTATGACTAGCTGGACACCAGGGGAAGCCAATGTAGAAAACAGACATCAGAGAAAGGTGTTGCCATGTGTTTACAGAACAGATTTCAGGTGACTGTTGTGTTAGTGTTTTTAGCAACGGTAGCCTTGTAGCCGCTTGTGTGTGATGTCCAGATGTTGCTGTTTTAGTCTAATAGTGGAATGACGCCACCATCAAATTTATTTGTATAGCTTTTACAACTGTTGTCGTCACAACGCAGCTTTACATGATCAATAATTAGTCAATAACATAAGAAGACATGAAAAATCTAAGACCCCCAGTGAGCCCCAACAGCGACAGTGGAAAGGAAAAACTCCCTCAGAGCTGGAGGAAGAAACCTTGGGAGGGACCAAAACTCACAAGGGGGACCCGACCCGTCCTCCTCTGATCAGAACTATTTATTAATTATTGATAAACTTCACTGAACCACCTAAACTGTTGAACTGTTCAGGTGTGCAACATGTTCATAATCATAATATAATAATCATGGTGTGGTATAACTTAATATAGTCATGGCAGTGATGGTCAGAGTAATGAGAGTAATGATGGTAATTAATGGTCTATTAATATAATCCCTATTATATTCATAATAAAAAGTGATGGGGGGGGGGCACAGTTCTTCATGTGGTCAAGGTTCCAAAACCACTTTTAAATGATTGCTAAAAAGTCATTGTACCACCACATGTACATAGTAGTGATGCTGAGGATAATGGAAGTAATAATAATAATAATAATAATAATAATAGTAGCAAGCAGTTAGTGTCCATGTAAACTTCAGTGTAGTCTGTAATGATGGGATGACGACTGGTCCAAGGCAAATAGCAGTAGCTGGAGGGTAAGCAGCTGGTCTATCCCATGGGTAGCAGGATAGCCTGACTGTAAAACTAGCATCAGTGTTAGGCCGGACAGATGGGAAGTCATTAACTCAGAGAAGGTAAACAGATGGAATTAGCACTGATGGATGTATGGAGTACAAGGAATGTGGACAGTATCAGAGTGTTGGCTAATGACTGATCCGACTTCATTAAAATGAGAGAGCCAGAAGGTAACACAGACATGGAGCA